>NC_034182.2:42560231-42677731 GCF_002021735.2 Oncorhynchus kisutch
AAGTCTGTACCAAAACAGGCTAAAAGAATACTAGGAGTATTTTCTAAGAATAAGTGACATGTGCCTTTTACATCGAATGTCCTCTGAAGCTATAAACAGAACTTGATCTTTTCACGGCACCGTTAACGCAGGCATTCAATAGATAGATCCAGTTTATGTGGAGATAGCCCCTCTCTCTGCTATTACCGATAACGGGCCTATCGAATTTTTCATACCAGGCCATGGTGACAACTATCTGGACCTCAACAACACCTTGGTGCATTTACGTCTAAAAGTGACCAAAAAGAATGGGTCTAATATTGCAGACGATGCCAAGTGAGTCTCATTAATTACCCCTTGGCCACCATTTTCTCCCAAGTTGATGTGACTTTGGGTGAACGCCTAATCAGTCAAAGCAGCGCTACATACCCTTATAGAGCCATCATGGAGTGTTTACTAAACTACTCCGAAGACACTCTCAAAACCCAATTTAGCGCCGGGCTGTTTAGCAAGGATACTGCAGGAGCCTCTATGGAATCGACAGACCCTTCCACCGGTGCAACAAAGGACTAGCGGCACGAGCTCGCTACTGCGCCGAATCTCGAGAGTTTCATTTGCTAGGCCCTATACACTCTGACATTTTCTTTCAAGAACGGTTACTCTTAAATTCGGTTGATTTAAGATTAAAATTAACCAGGGCCAAGGATGATTTTTGCCTGATGTCTCCCCAAGACGGGGATTTAGTTTGAAAGTGTTGGGGGCAACCCTTTTTATTAAAAAAGTATCTGTATCTCCGGCCGTGCGCCTGGGTCACTCACATGCTTTGATGAAAGGAAATGCCCTTTACCCTCTCCAAAGAATTACCATGAAAACCTTTAGCATACCTGTGGGCAGTAGAATCTGCAGTCAAGAAAACCTATTTCTAGGCCCTTTACCTAGATATGTGGTTATAGGTCTGGTTGATCACGCCTCTAATACGGGCAAGTTTAGATAAAAACCCCTTTAATTTTCAGCACTTCAAGCAGAGTATGTAGCGCTCTGTCAGGACGGACGTCAGGTCCGGCGAAGGCTTTCCAACCACAATTTAATAACAACATATCTGTGCGAGAATTTTACAATCTATTCCTGGCTACAGGGCGACATCTAAAAGATCTCTCTTTACCTATTGACAGAAATGATTTTGCAGAGGGTTACACATTGTATGCTTTCAATTTATCACCTGATGATGACACCTCAGGAAATCTGTCTGTGGTGTCCCAAGGTAACCTCAGGCTGGAAATGCGTTTCCGTACACCTTAGCTGTACAGTTAGCATGATTGTTTACGCATGCTCTGATTCAATCTGGAAGTGAATGCCCGAAGACAGGTCTTAGTGGATTATTATTAAGGACCTTTGAACAAGACATGAATACCCAAAGTGGACGGGCTCATGAGCCGCTTGATTGGAAAACAATTTTGTGGAGTGTTGGCTTGTGATGAATTACCTATGGAGATATGGTCTGAGAGGCCTGCAATGTTTATTGTCAATACCCATCCTAAACACATGCCTGGTGAACATTGGCTAGCTATGACATTAGAACAGGAAGGTGGACGAAAAATCTCAACTTTTTTTGATTCCTATGGCTTTCCCCCCGGTTTTTCACACATTTCCCTAAATCTATTAAAGATTTTTTGACCCTAAACGGTACAAAGATCTACTACAACATCAAACAAGTGCAAGATAACCTTCCACTACATGCGCGGTCACCACTGTGTATTTTACCTGTGCCAAAGAGCCCGGGAGTTTCTTTTGAAGATGTTTGTCTCTTTATAAGGATGATTAAGAAGTTACATGAGAACACCCCTTGTAGCTTGTTTTTTAGAAATATCAAAAGTGTTTCCAAGGTTGTCCTTTAAGAACGCGTAATCAAGGCGTATGCTCACGTCATATGTTTCAAGAATGCCACAAATGTTAACTTGCTTATTTTTCAAATAAAAAAATTTATGAATTTATCATAGTCATTCAAAAGTCATTTTCAAAAGTCTAACCACGCCGAGAGATCGGGTTTAGGAAAAGGTCCTGAACGTTCATGGGAGTAAATGAGTTAGCATCATCGCTTTCATATGGGGCCGGTGTCGTTGGGGCATCTTTAGGGGTGCTGTATCTCGTTGAAGGCTTTTGGTTTTAAAGCTTGAATCTGTTGACGAAGCTTATGGTTGGGTACACCGGAGAGGGGGATGTTGAGGATTGCCAGGGCCTTAAGAAACTGACGCCAGCCGGAGGCCTTCGG
This sequence comes from Oncorhynchus kisutch, assembly GCF_002021735.2. Lineage (NCBI taxonomy): Eukaryota > Metazoa > Chordata > Actinopteri > Salmoniformes > Salmonidae > Oncorhynchus > Oncorhynchus kisutch. Next base: position 42,562,480 of record NC_034182.2, read on the forward strand.
TCATCAGCAACCTTGTGGGCAGCCGTGGTACTTTTAAGCAAGTCCTGCATATGGGACCCCCTAACCACAGAGCCCTGAAGGATAAACTCTCCAGAGTCGTTCCAAGCAGCTATCCCCTTTGAGTCTTTTATCTTGTTCATAATGTATTTAACATTCTTCCTGTTACGTAAAGGCACATGTGTCAGTAGGTCATGCATAACTTTATCTTCAAATGGCATTTGAGCTTCACCCGACATATTATCGCCACTAGGTAAGATCGACGGTACAGGCCTTACAGGGGCATGGCTATCGTTAGGTTCGACATCTGTTAAAGGGTCCGGTAGGGAAAGGGTTAAATGGTTAGTCTCTCTCTCCCCTTGCTTTACCCGAGTCAAATACCTTTGCATTAGGTTTGTGTATTTTTGAATCTTATCATAGGGGTTCAATCCTTTTCGGTTCAAAACATCCTTCATGGCCGTATCCAAATCATTTTCCGCTGTTTGTCTGATATCTTCAGGACCCTGCATTTGTTTTTTAAGTCTATCCAACTCTTGTTGAGGCACCAAGTACATTTTAGTGGCCATCACACCCACGTGTTCAACCACCACGTCTGGCCGCAATAAGGCTGGTGATGAAGGGCACGGCTATACTGAGTAAAGGTAGAAGAAAACCCCCAGACTGTTGTATACTATGTCTTTTCTTTGAAGACTGGCCCTTTATTGGCAAAGAGTTTGATCGCTGTCTTTTGTCTCCTTAATTTTTTCAATTGGTTCAGGGTGAGTGGAATGCGTCCTTTGAGAAGATTCAAAGCAATCTCACATAGGGCTAATATGAGATCTGAAGAACAGCGACCCAAGATGGCCTTCCGTTCTTTAGCTGTAGAACCTACTAGCCTTCTCAAGAGGGGGAGGTTTCTTTTTAAACGCAGAGACATAGCGTTTACTTTTTAGGAAGGTATGCAGCAGGCCTCTCCCCCGGAAACAGCCCTGTACGTAGCCTAAGGTGTTCTGGAGTATTTGCTTTTAAATCCACGATTAAATAAGAAAATGGCTCTTTGGTAGCGTCCTCATAGCTCTCCATAAAGTATGATTTCCGTCCAGGGTACATCTGCTGAGCTAGAGTGCTAATTTGCAGTTTGTCTCTAGGATTTTAAACAATACCATGTAGTTGGCATTCAAGCTAATGGTCCGACTATTTTTACCTTGGTGAAACACATTCTGGACCAAGTAAAGCACGGACAGGTTTCTATGATGAGTATATTGGGTAAAAGCTCGTGCAATTTCAGGGTGTTCGCTACCAGCAAATAGCATATCGTCCAAAACCAGCAGATTATTTACATGTGGGGGGAGAAGTTCATCATCAGACAGAGAATCGGGTATTCCTTCAACAAACTTGATTTTTATTGTCTTCAATAATTCATCATACAGAGGTTGGTAACATGAATAACACCATACAATATTGTCAGGCTTTTGAGATAACACATGTTCAGAATTCTCTAAAATACTTTTTACAAAAAAGTTTTGCCACTGTTTGAAGGGCCGGCAATTAATGCTGAAAAAGGCAATTGTAGCCGGGGGTCAAAACCCTCGACAGCAGTCATAATATCTTAAGCTTTAAGACACACTGGGGCTTGTAGCATAAGTCAGTAGCCAAAGGGCAATGTGGTACCGTCAGGCAATAGCTGTCTCTTGTCATAGACTACCCTGAATCTTTTAGTGAGTGGTGCGTTTCTTAGATGGAACCCCTTTTTATCCCTCACTATTTTGTTGTAGGAGCTCAAAATCTCCAAGTCACTATTCTTGTCCTTTACGAACCCCTCGACCAAGCGCGTGATTGATTCCAAGTTTACACGCGGTGCATTTTCATAGTTTTGAGTCACGCCTTTGGCTTTCAACACCACGTGATTGGCTTTAGTCCTAAAAGCATAGCTTTTTGGACCACATGAGGACCATTCTGTAATATGGTCACCCTCTTCGAGTTCACTCGTTAAACCCCCAAGATAGTTGCTAAGTGGGGGGGTCCAATCCCCCGGTTTGCTTACATAGACCACAGAGTCTGTGTCGTGGTAAAGAACCCGCCTCTGAAGCTGTTCCATGAGGGTGTACAGTTCAAGGCGGCCATAGGCTGTGGTAAATGCTGCAAGAAACACATTTACATTACCCGGGGGTAGAACCCACTTTTGGTGGCGCCTCCATTGCACCAAGGCAATGTCTTGACTCAAGAAGGAAAAATGTGAAATTTCGTATTGGTCCGAAAAAACAAATTCCAAAAATTCTTCGGGGTCTTTAATGATCGAAGTTGTTAGCATATTGCATCTCTGCGCTAATTTCCCCCAAAGGGAGTTCAAGTACAATTTCGACACATTTCTTTTGGTTTTGTTGACCTCTATTCTGTCAGGGTCAAGAAGTATGCCTTCTCTGTCATGGTAGTCTTGAATGTACTGGTCTTTACTTTCTTGATCTGTGACCGATGCAGGATAGCCTGAAGCCATCTGCTTGCATCTCAAGAAGGTTTTGATGTACTCTTTAAAAAGTGTGTCTGATTTCCTGGAAAAGTTCCACACTTCAAAGATTTTGGCCACACGATACCCCTTCTCTAAAGCCTTAGAGAATTCTACAGTGACCCATACACCGGTCAGGGCTCTTTCTTGATCTGTGTGATCACAGGGGTTTTCCTGGTTGTGGTTTTCACAGCATGTGCGACAAAGGGGAAAGAAAAGTTTTCCTTTAGGACCCTTGTAAGGCAACACAGGTATAAACAGCCCCCTAGGAGGGTAGACAGTCGCTTTGATTAAACCAAAATAATTTTGGGGTTCGTCAAAGTCGCTGTGAATAATTTCAGGATGCCCTATAGGATAGAATGAGGAACTCATTACATGAGGATATAGGGATGTAAAATCTACATAGCCTATTGTCTCGTCGGGTTGAGCTACATAACGCAATGTCAAAGCATTGGTCCGGCCTCCAAACAAGGCCTGTCGCGGTTCCAGGGGCTCTGGAGGGTCATAATGGGTAAGGAAGGCCTTAACACTAGGATCTGCCTTTTTGAGGGCTGTCCATTCGTGCTCCCACAAAACCACAACTTTTAACCCGTAAGTAGCCTTTAAAGAATTCAGTTTGTCTTGAAACTCTTGGTACATTTCCCCAAAAGTCTTTTGGGTTAGGACACACAAGGTGTGGGGGACAAAGCATAATTTACAACCGTGGAAGAAACAACCGTTGTACTCATACACTGTCTCAACCCCGTCAATCTGTGTGTATCCATCTACATGGTAAGGCCCAAAAGCCTTCTCCCCCCGATTCAAAGCATGTTGGATAAAAATATCTTTATCCTGGGCCAAGTACTCCAACCATTGAATGGAACCACTAGAGTAGGCCTTGAATTGGCGTCGGTAGTTGTCTGGCGATGGGATAGCTATAGATTCAGGAGTTAGATAGTGTGTACGATAGGTTTTCATGCACGCTGATGCAATAGTTGTACAGCTCCAGGGGTCAATGCCCGCATCTTTGATTACCTCTTCTCTGAATCTGAGGCATCCTTCACGAAGTATAACAACGTCATTGTCACAGTATGATTCCATCTCTTTATGGAAATCAAAAGTGCCATGTCTTACGGTCTCGTACCATGTCATGAATCTCTCACGCTCTTTGGGAGACATTTGATCACACCCGTACATTTCGGGGGCTGGATAAGATCCTATATAATGTAGATTCTCCTCAGATGTGAAGAAATGAGGGAAATAGCCTTTGACAGAGTTTTCAAAACCCAAGGCCTCTGGCATTTGAGCCAATCTCATGGGTAAGAAGCTTAAGCTGTCAATGTATCTCTGTTTGAAGGCGGGGTCAACAAAGCATAATATTTTACTCCCTTGAGCTATGACACTGGGTGCCACGCCTTGCTGTATCAAAGGGTTCAGAAGCAGATAGGAGTCATAGGCCCTAGCATTGTGAGCTATAAACGTGAAGTTTCTGTACTGGGCTTTTCTAAAATGTTTTAGAAAGAGTCGGGCACAATCGGGTCCCTCGGCCGACCATTTTTCACCCTTGAAAGTCATGGTTGACACAAAAATAGGCAAATGAACCCCTGATTGCTGAGTTGTCTCAAAATCATAAAACACATATTTCTCTGTATGTTCATCTTCAGCCAAGGGCTGAATGTAACACTCATGTGTTACTTCTTGAACTGCTTCCGCGTCTCTGCTTTTCAAAGGACCTTTACAGATTGGGCAGTGTATAATTCCACAAACATGAGGTTTAGGGCTATCTATTTTAAGGTTGTAATTGCAATGACATTTTGGACATTTCTTGTTAATGTCACAACTGCTTACAGATTTACATGCCTTGGGATGCCATGTTTCAGTTTTGTGTTTTTCGTAACAGTAGGCCGAACGACATGTGCGGTGACAATCCGCACAGGGGGTCAAGTTTAGCGGCTGCATAGGGCAATGTTTATCCAGACATACTGAACAGTTGTAACGGCACGAGTGCCCCCCCATGCGTGTGTAGCCGGTATGACAGGCTGGACAGACATATGGCGCGCCTAAAAAGGCTGTGATGTTAGTTACGGCATAGTAATGCTCATTTTGCACATAAAAGTACATAGTCTTAGGATGTGGTTCGGGTATATTTTGGAACTTGAGGAGAGCGTCATTAGCCCTACTGTGGTACAAAACCACAATCTTGATGTTCAGAAAGTTTTCAAATTTGACTATGTCTGAGAAAGCCACAGCATCCTGTATACCGAGACCCACCGCAGTTTGTAGCTCGAGAGCTTTATGTAACGCGGCTTGATCCGTACATCCGGGGCTGAGTAAGTGGGCCAAACCTATGGCAAAACATAGCTTATTACCTGGATTGTGAACGTTTATGAGATAGGCCCTTTTATTGCTTATGATTTCGGACTGCATTAAACTCTCGAGCTTTCGTCTCTGACCCCCGCCCCCTTGTGGTTGGCGTACTAATTGTACTACAAGTTCGAGGGTCCTATCTGCTAGCACGTTTAAATTTGACTGTACAAGGCGTTCTAGCAGTTTAACAAATTGTTCAAGCTCTGCTTCACCATTCTGTAAAATAAGCGATACCTTGCTCTGTAGACTGTCTCCACAAATTTCCAACTGTAAGAGATCCCTAGGTTCGCTATAATCTCTGATCCTCGCTAACAGTTCATTCAAAGTGTCCATAAGCATTACGTAAAACACAGCATATTCCCGAATCTGACCCCCCCATGCGAAATTGAAAAACTGGCGAACCTCAATATTGTTGAATTTATTTCGACGCAAAACATGTACACTTCGATCAAGACCTCCCCCCTCCAGATTTACTAGGCAATTGTCCAACTGTTCAAAAACATCGTATTGGGTTTCAGACTCTTCGGACATTGGTGTTAAAGGCTGATTTATAGGTGTCTGGGGTGCCGAATTAAACCTAGCGCTCTCGTTCTGTACACTGATCTCAAGACCGCCCCCCTCCAGATTTGCTAGACATTTGTCCAACTGTTCAAAAACATCATATTGACTTTCAGACTCTTCGGACAATGTTGTTAAAGGCTGTCTTAGAGGTGTCTGTGGGGCCGAATTAAACCTAGGGCTCGCGTTAAGCTGGGTAATTAGAGATATGATGGTTTCGGGAATCTGTGTTAACATGTTTTCCTCGGAAGGCCCTGACTCATTCATACGTGTAATAATGTCTATGAGTTCGGAGGGAATCTGGGATAATAGATTTTCATCTATTGTCATTATGTCAATTACCCCCGAATCATTCATATGGTTAACTATATCTTGGAGCTCTGTAGGGATCCTGGCTAAGAGTGTTTCAATTGTCTCACTTTGGTCTATAGGGGGCGCCATCTGTCTAATTAAGGATGTGTGTGTGTGTGTGTGTGTGTTTACATGTGTGTTTTTTAACGGCGGTATTTGCTTGTTTTAGCCCTAATGTTTTTTAACATACGGGGTAGCTCGCTACGCCAGAATGACACATCCTGATTGTATTGATGCTCGAGTAGAATACACATGCGCCTCTGGAGTAGAGCCTTTCGTGATTTTAAACCCAGGGTAAACGCTTTGAAAAAACGTTCTTGGTCTATTTCAGAATCTGCTGTTTCCCCCACAGAATTGGCCGATTCAAGAAGGTTGGCAGCTTCACAGAACATCAAATCGTCTACCTCAGAAATGTCATTTAAATCTTTGACATCATCAGGTTTCTCTGGTGTCTTTGGAGCCTCCTCGGGGATGCTTGTCTGGGCATCCTCCGATGTTTGTGCGTTGTGTTCATAAGCCGGTGAGGAGTCTGAAATAAAAATAATACATACACAAATAGGTTATTAACCCTAAAATATGTTAAAAATGCCAAATACATTTCAGATATAAGCCTATATATTAACAATACATTAATTAAATACCTCGGCTTTTTTGACAAGGGCTGTTCTGAAGAAGCTCTGAAACCAAGGGCTGTTGTGTTTGTTCAACCTGTATTACAACATCTGCAGGTCCGGTAGATGGGGAGCCTGAAAAAACAAACAAAAAAACAGCATTAGGCCTTGTTTTAACATATTCCGGCATAAAAAAAAATATATAAATATTAAAATAATAATATATATAAATAATAATATATAATTGATTCATACCTAGTCCTTGGAACGACGTCTCGTGAATATCGGCCAAGTAGAATTGTTCGGGTGAAGCGGAACTGTGGATCTGAGCACTAATTATCCTTTGGTGTTTAGAAATATGGGGGACAACGTTGTCCTGGCCAAGGGGAGTTGACCTGCCGTTTAAAGTCTCTGTTCGCTGCTTTTGGGTAAATACATCCTGGGAGTAGGGCAGAATTGTCTCGTAGTCATATGCTTCGCAGAAACCGTTCAGGCTCCATAGGGCATCGTTTAACCTTCTAGGCTTTAGGTCCTCTGTAAACATATAAAATAACTTTTAATATAAGATGCCCACACTTTTTGTTTTTAAGGTATAAATATTTTTATGTATGGAATTCTTGGAGCTTACTTACGTTGACAATTCAGGGCAGGCGTTTGTTTCGGAGCCCCATGGGATGATTCGAGCTCAGTTATACCTCGGAGTATCTGCGTGAATGCTTCAGAATCTATAAAACATTCGACAATATTAAAGCTATAATCACTTTAGCTAATATTGCCTTGTTATACGGTAAGCATACTGATCCTAATGATTGTTTAATATTTCTATAACATCCCACGCTTTTCAAACAATTCCCCACAACAATCAAATCTAATAAAGATTTATTTCAAGAACTCACCTTGCGATAGATCCATTAGCCTGTTTTCCCCGATTATCTTTTTTAACGCTTCAGTCCGATAACGATTCTTGGAGTTTCTGGAGGTGCTGTTTGCATCGGAACTAAAACGCTGCTAACATTGCCCATGGTTTCTAGCGCTTTTGTACCCTACGACCTAGAGAAAAACCCCTGAATGATTTTTTTACATAGCATTTGGGGTTTGTCGTTTTTTTCGGGCTATACCCCCGCCCATGGTATATTTGACACATTTCAAACACATGGTATTGGGTGTGTCTAAACATTAGGATCCTTTTGGAGCTTCTAAAATCTCCGGGGTGCTAGCACCTAGATGCATGGGGGTGTGTTGTTCTCGACATCGCTGGGATGAATGACTTTTTAGCCCACCTAAAAAAAATAGTTTTATGAAAGGCCTTTAAGATTAGGAGTCGTAAGACACAATATTATTGTTGGGGGGTAGGCATCTGTTTTGCAGGCTAGTGTAAACCTTGGTTTCAAACGACCCACCAGGCATGCATGGGTATTTTTTTAACAAACAACCCGCCCCCCTTTTTCTGTTTTTGAAACACACACACACACACACACACACACACACACAGCCACTACAGAAAACTCCCTCACGCACATGCGCGCGCACATGGCTTTTTCCGCAAGATTTTTCTCAGGGACAGACTGCGCTAAGAGTGAACAAACGCGAGAGTTCATAACGTGGTGAGATTCTGATTTTAAAACCATTTATTTCATTCAAAATATTTAGTACATACATTTTATATCGTTACATTCTTAAGGTATTTTACGATGCCTTTCTTACAGATCCTGGGAGCTTATGCAACCAACCGCCATTGTCCGTGTCGAGTTCACCCTCAAAAGGCAAGGCTCTCTTGCTATGTCCATCAACACATGGTAAGTTTTCACTCCAGGGGTAGATCCGCCGTCGGGCCTTTTGGTCTTGACTCTGTCTCAAGGAAAGCCTCGCCCAGCGCTTTAACTGTTCCCCATTTTGGAAGAGAATGTCCAGCTTATTCATAAGTGTTATGAAAATTGGATAATCCACCCATTTAAAACTAAACACAGGAATAAAAAAGTTTACATGTTTGCGGGCTCTGGAAGCTACCGGAGAATTGACAGACTTTGTAGCATTAGCCTTATCATAAAGGTCACAGGCTAAAATTGTCACTTTGTTGTCAGGGCTATAGTCCATTGAAGCAATTCTTAGAGCCTTGAGATCACTGCGGCCGCAGACCTGTTCTTCCAACGCATATCCTGGCACATTTGTAACACTTAGGACCTGTTCAATTTTACAAAGAGCCAGCCTGATGTTTAGCCATTCTCTCATCCCCAGAGCCGGGGGAAAACTCCCAGGTTTTGCAGGATAAAGGGGTTTGGGTCCACGGTCTGTGAATATCTTTACCGTAGAATCCTCCGGGTGGAATATGTAAGACATGTGGCCCTCACTCGTACCCAAAAATCCTTTAAAACATTCTGGAGCTTCACACAGAACTTCTTCAAGGCTTTGGTCACTGGGTTCATGACAAGCCGAGCATAACATCCCTAAAATTGGCATAGGTGTCATTTTTGTTTAATATTCAGGGGGGTTATCATGTACAGTCTTAAACAGGTATTGTTCAGCGGCTTTATAAGGGGCCTTAACCAACCCAAACCGTGAGAAACAGTAACAGGTTGACCTGACACATGGTCACTTACTCAACCCAGGGCATGCACCCTTCTACATGACATAGGGTCATAAATCATTACATAGGGTCATAAATCAGGCTTGGGTCATCAATCATTAACGACCTGTCAAAGGGACCCTTACTCACCCCATAGCCCCCACCTAACCAGGCTTGTCTATCAGGCTTGGGTCATCAATCATTAACGGCCTGTCAAATGGACCCTTACTCACCCCATAGCCCCCACCTAACCAGGCTTGCCTGACCAGAAGACATGCACACGTCATCACTACATAGGGTTCACATAGAGTTCACATAGGTTCACATAGGGTCATCAATCAAAATTTTGACCCGTGACATCTACTCTATTCTCTCTAGCAGGATAGGATAGTTAATGTAGCAGGATAGGATAGTTAATGTAGTAGGTCAGGATAATTAATGTAGCAGGTTAGGATAATTAATGTAGCAGGTTAGGATAATTAATGTAGCAGGTTAGGATAATTAATGTAGTAGGTCAGGATAATTAATGTAGCAGGTCAGGATAATTAATGTAGCAGGTTAGGATAATTAATGTAGTAGGTTAGGATAATTAATGTAGCAGGTCAGGATAATTAATGTAGTGGGTCAGAATAATTAATGTAGCAGGTCAGTATAATTAATGTAGCAGGTCAGTATAATTAATGTAGCAGGTTAGGATAATTAATGTAGCAGGTCAGGATAATTAATGTAGCAGGTTAGGATAATTAATGTAGTAGGTTAGGATAATTAATGTAGCAGGTCAGGATAATTAATGTAGTGGGTCAGAATAATTAATGTAGCAGGTCAGTATAATTAATGTAGTAGGTTAGGATAATTAATGTAGCAGGTTAGGATAATTAATGTAGCAGGTCAGGATAAGTAATTCAGTAGGTCAGGATAATTAATGTAGTAGGTCAGGATAATTAACGTAGCAGGTTAGGATAATTAATGTCGTGGGTCAGGATAATTAATGTAGTAGATCAGGATAATTAATGTAGCAGGTTAGGATAATTAATGTAGCAGGTTAGGATAATTAATGTAGTAGGTCAGGATAATTAATGTAGCAGGTTAGGATAATTTATCACCAAAGCCCCATATACTACCCACCATTGCGACCTGTACGCTCTCGTTGGCTGGCCCTCGCTTCATACTCGTCGCCAAACCCACTGGCTCCATGTCATCTACAAGACCCTGCTAGGTAAAGTCCCCCCTTATCTCAGCTCGCTGGTCACCATAGCATCTCCCACCTGTAGCACACGCTCCAGCAGGTATATCTCTCTAGTCACCCCCAAAACCAATTCTTTCTTTGGCCGCCTCTCCTTCCAGTTCTCTGCTGCCAATGACTGGAACGAACTACAAAAATCTCTGAAACTGGAAACACTTATCTCCCTCACTAGCTTTAAGCACCAACTGTCAGAGCAGCTCACAGATTACTGCACCTGTACATAGCCCACCTATAATTTAGCCCAAACAACTACCTCTTTCCCAACTGTATTTAATTTTTATTTATTTATTTATTTTGCTCCTTTGCACCCCATTATTTTTTTATTTCTACTTTGCACATTCTTCCATTGCAAAACTACCATTCCAGTATTTTACTTGCTATATTGTATTTACTTTGCCATCTTGGCCTTTTTTGCCTTTACCTCCCTTCTCACCTCATTTGCTCACATTGTATATAGACTTGTTTATACTGCATTGTTGACTGTATGTTTGTTTTTACTCCATGTGTAACTCTGTGTCGTTTTATCTGTCGAACTGCTTTGCTTTATCTTGGCCAGGTCGCAATTGTAAATGAGAACTTGTTCTCAACTTGCCTACCTGGTTAAATAAAGGTAAATAAAATAAATAAATAAATTAATGTAGTAGGTTAGGATAATTAATGTAGCAGGTTAGGATAATTAATGTAGCAGGTTAGGATAATTAATGTAGCAGGTTAGGATAATTAATGTAGCAGGTTAGGATAATTAATGTAGTAGGTCAGGATAATTTAATGTAGTAGGTCAGGATAATTAATGTAGCAGGTTAGGATAATTAATGTAGCAGGTTAGGATAATTAATGTAGTAGGTCAGGATAATTAATGTAGTAGGTTAGGATCATTAACACACTTTCAGACACGCTCCATGAATGCAGTTACCATGACTCGAATAAACGTTTAAGTTTGTTTTGCATTTCCCTTCCCTCGGGTAGTTGAGATTTCACTTAAGGACCAACGGAATGGTCTAAACATGTAGAAAGCCCACATACCCGGATCATGCAAAAACTAACTTGCCCAATCTTTCTGTAAATATAATGTATTGGGAACTCTCTCGTTTTTACATTGTAACCTAAGCAAAGATATACGTCTCTAAAATGATATGTGGAACTAACAGGAAGTTACGAAGTTCAGTATACTGTAAGGTCCGATATTTTCTGGGTTCTCAAGCACAATCCTCAGGTGATGAGCCAAATGCTTTGGTGGTGTGTGTTATTTTCCACCTTCATTTAAACCACAGAAGTTCATACATACCTTACAACCAGACACACACACACACACGTGCACACACACACATATGTACACACACACACAAACACACACACACACACACACACACACACACACACACACACACACAACAGGGGTTCCCTTTCCAAGCATTTAAACCTCTTTATCATAGTATTGAATCATCACTCAAATTGTACTAGCAGTGTTTTTATACCAGACAGAATCGAGCTGTTAGACAAAGAATACATTGAGGGTCTGCCATGAGCTGTGTGTGTGTGTGTGTGTGTGTACATATGTATGTGTGTGTGTGCGTATGTGCTTGTGTGTGTGTGTTTGTGTGTGTGTGTGTGCGTGTGTGTGTGTGTGTGCGTGTGTGTGTACTTATGTATGTGTGTGTGTGCGTGTGTGTGCGTGCGTGTGTGCGTGTGTGTGCGTGCGTGCGTGTATGTGTGTGTGTCTGTCTGTTATTCTGATGGGATATTACAGTAGTCGTAGAGAATGGAAAATACGCATAACAACAAAATAGAAAGGGGAGAGACAGGTGGGAGGGAGACGGGGGACAGGACGGGGGGGGATGAGAGGGCGGTAGAGAAAGAGAAGGGAGGGAGGTTCCCAGCTAACTACAAACCTTCCCACAACTTTAGATAGCATTAACTTAAGAGTCTCATTGGGTTATTTACTAACATTTTAATAGGATTGTTCCATTGATATGCATGTTTCCAAGAGACGATCCCCTTAAACAGCCACCACTAACATTGAGTGGCTGCTGCCAACACACTGACACTGACACTGACACTGACTCAACTCCAGCCACTTAATAAATAATGTAAAAATTGATGAAAAATATATCACTAGCCACTTTTTATGTTTACTTACCCTACATTACTCATCTCATATGTACTGTATATACACTGTACTCTATACCATCTACTGCATCCTGCCTATGCCGTTCTGTACCATCACTCATTCATATATATTTATGTACACATTCTTATTAATTCCTTTACACTTGTGTGTATAAGGTAGTAGTGAAATTGTTAGGTTAGTTTACTTGTTGGTTATTACTGCACTGTCGGATCTAGAAGCACAAGCATTTCGCTACACTCGCATTAACATCTGATAACCGTGTGTATGTGACAAATAAAATGTGATTTGATTTGACTTAGGAACTGCAATCTGGGACCTAATAATTCGGCTTCCCCGTTGAAAAGAAAATCCAATGACCTCAAAAAAGTCCATGTCCCTGGATGGATTGTCCTCGGGGTTTCGCCTCAAAAAGACCATGTCCCTGGATGGATTGTCCTCGGGGTTTCGCCTCAAAAAGACCATGTCCCTGGATGGATTGTCCTCGGGGTTTCGCCTCAAAAAGTCCATGTCCCTGGTTGGATTGTCCTCGGGGTTTCGCCTCAAAAAGACCATGTCCCTGGATGGATTGTCCTCGGGGTTTCGCCTCAAAAAGACCATGTCCCTGGATGGATTGTCCTCGGGTTTCGCCTCAAAAAGACCATGTCCCTGGGATGGATTGTCCTCGGGGTTTCGCCTCAAAAAGACCATGTCCCTGGATGGATTGTCCTCGGGTTTCGCCTCAAAAAGACCATGTCCCTGGATGGATTGTCCTCGGGGTTTCGCCTCAAAAAGACCATGTCCCTGGATGGATTGTCCTCGGGGTTTCGCCTCAAAAAGACCATGTCCCTTAATGATTTTTCCTCTGGGTTTCGCCTCAAAAAGACCATGTCCCTGGATGGATTGTCCTCGGGGTTTCGCCTCAAAAAGACCATGTCCCTGGATGGATTGTCCTCGGGGTTTCGCCTCAAAAAGACCATGTCCCTGGATGGATTGTCCTCGGGGTTTCGCCTCAAAAAGACCATGTCCCTGGATGGATTGTCCTCGGGGTTTCGCCTCAAAAAGACCATGTCCCTGGATGGATTGTCCTCGGGGTTTCGCCTCAAAAAGACCATGTCCCTGGATGGATTGTCCTCGGGGTTTCGCCTCAAAAAGACCATGTCCCTGGATGGATTGTCCTCTGGGTTTCGCCTCAAAAAGACCATGTCCCTTAATGATTTTTCCTCGGGGTTTCGCCTCAAAAAGACCATGTCCCTTAATGATTTTTCCTCGGGGTTTCGCCTCAAAAAGACCATGTCCCTTAATGATTTTTCCTCTGGGTTTCGCCTCAAAAAGACCATGTCCCTGGATGGATTGTCCTCGGGGTTTCGCCTCAAAAAGACCATGTCCCTGGATGGATTGTCCTCGGGGTTTCGCCTCAAAAAGACCATGTCCCTTAATGATTTTTCCTCGGGGTTTCGCCTCAAAAAGACCATGTCCCTTAATGATTTTTCCTCAGGTTTTCGCCTGCCAAATCAGTTCTCTTATACTCACAGACACTATTTGAACAGTTTTAGAGTGTTTAGAGTGTTTTCTAATTCTACCTAGCTTCGGGGGCCAAGTAACAGACAGTTCAGACATCCAAACTTCCAGGCCCCTAGCCTTAAGAAGTTTTAAATAGTGAAATACTTTTGACCAGTTCGTTATTGGACACTACAAATAGAGTTAAAGGAAATATATAGTTTTAGGATATATGGAGATATAGTTATAGGATATATATATAGTTATAGGATATATATATAGTTATAGGATATATAGAGTTATAGTTATAGGATATATATATAGTTATAGGATATATATATAGTGATAGGATATATATAGTTATAGGATATATATATAGTTATAGGATATATATATAGTTATAGGATATATAGAGTTATAGGATATATATAGTTATAGGATATATAGAGTTATAGATATAGGATATATACAGTTATAGTTATAGGATATATACAGTTATAGGATATATATATAGTTATAGGATATATAGAGTTATAGGATATATAGAGTTATAGTTATAGGATATATATATAGTTATAGGATATATAGAGTTATAGGATATATAGAGTTATAGTTATAGGATATATATAGTTATAGGATATATATATATAGTTATAGGATATATATATAGTTATAGGATATATATAGTTATAGGATATATAGAGTTATAGTTATAGGATATATATAGTTATAGGATATATAGAGTTATAGTTATAGGATATATATAGTTATAGGATATATATAGTTATAGTTATAGGATATATATAGTTATAGGATATATATAGTTATAGGATATATAGAGTTATAGGATATATCGAGTTATAAGATATATATAGTTATAGTTATAGGATATATATAGTTATAGGATATATATAGTTATAGTTATAGGATATATATAGTTATAGGATATATATAGTTATATGATATATATAGTTATAGTTATAGGATATATATAGTTATAGGATATATAGAGTTATAGTTATAGGATATATATAGTTATAGGATATATATAGTTATAGTTATAGGATATATATAGTTATAGGATATATATAGTTATAGGATATATATAGTTATAGGATATATCGAGTTATAAGATATATATAGTTATAGTTATAGGATATATAGAGTTATAGGATATATATAGTTATAGGATATATAGAGTTATAGGATATATAGAGTTATAAGATATATAGAGTTATAGTTATAGGATATATATAGTTATAGGATATATCGAGTTATAGGATATATAGAGTTATAGGATATATAGAGTTATAGGATATATATAGTTACAGGATATATAGAGTTATAGGATATATAGAGTTATAGTTATAGGATATATACAGTTATAGGATATATACAGTTATAGTTATAGTTATAGGATATATAGAGTTATAGGATATATAGAGTTATAGGATATATATAGTTATAGGATATATATAGTTATAGGATATATATAGTTATAGGATATATAGAGTTATAGGATATATGTAGTTATAGGATATATATAGTTATAGGATATATAGAGTTATAGGATATATGTAGTTATAGGATATATATAGTTATAGGATATATAGAGTTATAGGATATATAGTTATAGGATATATAGAGTTATAGGATATATACAGTTATAGGATATATAGAGTTATAGGATATATATAGTTATAGGATATATATAGTTATAGGATATATATAGTTACAGGATATATAGAGTTATAGGATATATATAGTTATAGTTATAGGATATATAGAGTTATAGTTATAGGATATATATAGTTATAGGATATATATAGTTATAGGATATATACAGTTATAGGATATATATAGTTATAGTTATAGGATATATAGAGTTATAGTTATAGGATATATATAGTTATAGTTATAGGATATATATAGTTATAGGATATATATAGTTATAGGATATATACAGTTATAGGATATATATAGTTATAGGATATATATAGTTATAGGAGATATAGAGTTATAGGATATATATAGTTATAGGATATATATAGTTATAGGATATATAGAGTTATAGTTATAGGATATATAGAGTTATAGGATATATGGAGTTATAGTTATAGGATATATATAGTTATAGGATATATAGAGTTATAGTTATAGGATATATACAGTTATAGGATATATAGAGTTATAGGATATATACAGTTATAGGATATATAGAGTTATAGGATATATAGAGTTATAGGATATATATAGTTATAGGATATATAGAGTTATAGGATATATATAGTTATAGTTGTAGGATAGATAGAGTTATAGGATATATATAGTTATAGGATATATAGAGTTATAGGATATATAGAGTTATAGGATATATATAGTTATAGGATATATAGAGTTATAGGATATTATAGTTATAGGATATATAGAGTTATAGGATATATATAGTTATAGGATATATAGAGTTATAGTTATAGGATATATAGAGTTATAGGATATATAGAGTTATAGGATATATATAGTTATAGGATATATATAGTTATAGGATATATAGAGTTATAGGATATATATAGTTATAGGATATATAGAGTTATAGTTATAGGATATATAGAGTTATAGGATATATAGAGTTATAGTTATAGGATATATATAGTTTAGGATATATAGAGTTATAGGATATATAGGAGTTATAGTTATAGGATATATATATAGTTAGAGGATATATAGAGTTATAGGATATATATAGTTATAGGATATATATATAGTTTATAGGATATATATATAGTTATAGGATATATAGAGTTATAGGATATATATAGTTATAGGATATATATATATAATAGTTATAGGATATATAGAGTTATAGTTATAGGATATATACAGTTATAGGATATATATATAGTTATAGGATATATAGAGTTATAGGATATATAGAGTTATAGTTATAGGATATATATATAGTTATAGGATATATAGAGTTATAGGATATATAGAGTTATAGTTATAGGATATATATAGGTATAGGATATATATATATAGTTATAGGATATATATATAGTTATAGGATATATATATAGTTATAGGATATATAGAGTTATAGTTATAGGATATATATAGTTATAGGATATATAGAGTTATAGTTATAGGATATATATAGTTTATAGGATATATATAGTTATAGTTATAGGATATATATAGTTATAGGATATATATAGTTATAGGATATATAGAGTTATAGGATATATAGAGTTATAGGATATATCGAGTTACAAGATATATATAGTTATAGTTATAGGATATATATAGTTATATGATATATATAGTTATAGGATATATATAGTTATAGTTATAGGATATATATAGTTATAGGATATATATAGTTATAGGATATATCGAGTTATAAGATATATATAGTTATAGTTATAGGATATATAGAGTTATAGGATATATATAGTTATAGGATATATAGAGTTATAGGATATATAGAGTTATAGGATATATAGAGTTATAGGATATATATAGTTATAGGATATATACAGTTATAGGATATATAGAGTTATAGTTATAGTTATAGGATATATAGAGTTATAGATATATAGAGTTATAGGATATATATAGTTATAGTTATAGGATATATATAGTTATAGGATATATATAGTTATAGGATATATAGAGTTATAGGATATATGTAGTTATAGGATATATATAGTTATAGGATATATAGAGTTATAGGATATATAGTTATAGGATATATAGAGTTATAGGATATATACAGTTATAGGATATATAGAGTTATAGGATATATATAGTTATAGGATATATATAGTTATAGGATATATATAGTTACAGGATATATAGAGTTATAGGATATATATAGTTATAGTTATAGGATATATAGAGTTATAGTTATAGGATATATATAGTTATAGTTATAGGATATATAGAGTTATAGTTATAGGATATATATAGTTATAGGATATATATAGTTATAGGATATATAGAGTTATAGGATATATATAGTTATAGGATATATATAGTTATAGGAGATATAGAGTTATAGGATATATATAGTTATAGGATATATATAGTTATAGGATATATATAGTTATAGGATATATATAGTTATAGGATATATAGAGTTATAGTTATAGGATATATAGAGTTATAGGATATATAGAGTTATAGTTATAGGATATATATAGTTATAGGATATATAGCGTTATAGTTATAGGATATATACAGTTATAGGATATATAGAGTTATAGGATATATACAGTTATAGGACATATATAGTTATAGGATATATACAGTTATAGGATATATATAGTTATAGGATATATATAGTTATAGGATATATATAGTTATAGGATATATAGAGTTATAGGATATATACAGTTATAGGATATATAGAGTTATAGGATATATAGAGTTATAGGATATATATAGTTATAGGATATATATAGTTATAGTTGTAGGATATATAGAGTTATAGGATATATATAGTTATAGGATATATAGAGTTATAGGATATATATTGTTATAGTTGTAGGATATATAGAGTTATAGGATATATAGAGTTATAGGATATATAGAGTTATAGGATATATAGAGTTATAGGATATATATAGTTATAGGATATATAGAGTTATAGTTATAGGATATAGAGTTATAGGATATATAGAGTTATAGGATATATATAGTTATAGGATATATATAGTTATAGGATATATATAGTTATAGGATATATATAGTTATAGGATATATTATAGTTATAGGATATATATAGTTATAGGAGTATATAGAGTTATAGTTATAGGATATATAGAGTTATAGGATATATAGAGTTATAGTTATAGGATATATATAGTTATAGGATATATAGAGTTATAGTTATAGGATATATACAGTTATAGATATATAGAGTTATAGGATATATACAGTTATAGGATATATAGAGTTATAGGATATATAGAGTTATAGGATATATATAGTTATAGGATATATAGAGTATAGGAATATATAGAGTTATAGGATATATATAGTTATAGGATATATAGAGTTATAGGATATATATAGTTATAGTTGTAGGATATATAGAGTTATAGGATATATAGAGTTATAGGATATACATAGTTATAGGATATATATAGTTATAGTTATAGGATATATATAGTTATAGGATATATAGAGTTATAGGATATATATAGTTATAGTTATAGGATATATAGAGTTATAGGATATATAGAGTTATAGTTATAGGATATATATATAGTTATAGGATATATAGAGTTATAGGATATATAGAGTTATAGTTATAGGATATATATAGGTATAGGGATATATATATATAGTTATAGGATATATATATAGTTATAGGATATATAGAGTTATAGGATATATAGAGTTATAGTTATAGGATATATATATAGTTATAGGATATATAGAGTTATAGGATATATAGAGTTATAGTTATAGGATATATATAGGTATAGGATATATATATATAGTTAGGATATATATATAGTTATAGGATATATATATAGTTATAGGATATATAGAGTTATAGTTATAGGATAATATAGTTATAGGATATATAGAGTTATAGTTATAGGATATATATAGTTATAGGATATATATAGTTTATAGTTATAGGATATATATAGTTATAGGATATATATAGTTATAGGATATATAGAGTTATAGGATATATAGAGTTATAGGATATATCGAGTTACAAAGATAATATAGTTATAGTTATAGGATATATATAGTTATATGATATATATAGTGTATGAGGATATATATAGTTATAGTTATAGGATATATATAGTTATAGGATATATATAGTTATAGGATTATATCGAGTTATAAGATATATATAGTTATAGTATAGGATATATAGAGTTTATAGGATATATATAGTTATAGGATATATAGAGTTATAGGCTATATAGAGTTATAGGATATATAGAGTTATAGGATATATATCGTATAGGATATATACAGTTATAGGATATATAGAGGTTATAGTTATAGTTATAGGATATATAGAGTTATAGGATATATAGAGTTATAGGATATATATAGTTATAGTTATAGGATTATATATAGTTATAGGATATATATAGTTATAGGATATATCGAGTTATAGGATATGTTTCGTTATAGGATATATATAGTTATAGGATATATAGAGTTATAGGATATATAGTTATAGGATATATAGAGTTATAGGATATATACAGTTATAGGATATATAGAGTTATAGGATATATATAGTTATAGGATATATTATAGTTATAGGATATATATAGTTACAGGATATATAGAGTTATAGGATATATAGTTGATAGTTATAGGATATATAGAGTTATAGTTATAGGATCTATATAGTTATAGTTATAGGATATATAGAGTTATAGTTATAGGATATATATAGTTATAGGATATATATAGTTATAGGATATATACAGTTATAGGATATATATAGTTATAGGATATATATAGTTATAGGAGATATAGAGTTATAGGATATATATAGTTATAGGATATATATAGTTATAGGATATATATAGTTATAGGATATATATAGTTATAGGATATATAGAGTTATAGTTATAGGATATATAGAGTTATAGGATATATAGAGTTATAGTTATAGGATATATATAGTTATAGGATATATAGCGTTATAGTTATAGGATATATACAGTTATAGGATATATAGAGTTATAGGATATATACAGTTATAGGACATATATAGTTATAGGATATATACAGTTATAGGATATATATAGTTATAGGATATATATAGTTATAGGATATATATAGTTATAGGATATATAGAGTTATAGGATATATACAGTTATAGGATATATAGAGTTATAGGATATATAGAGTTATAGGATATATATAGTTATAGGATATATATAGTTATAGTTGTAGGATATATAGAGTTATAGGATATATATAGTTATAGGATATATAGAGTTATAGGATATATATTGTTATAGTTGTAGGATATATAGAGTTATAGGATATATAGAGTTATAGGATATATAGAGTTATAGGATATATAGAGTTATAGGATATATATAGTTATAGGATATATAGAGTTATAGTTATAGGATATATAGAGTTATAGGATATATAGAGTTATAGGATATATATAGTTATAGGATATATATAGTTATAGGATATATATAGTTATAGGATATATATAGTTATAGGATATATATAGTTATAGGATATATATAGTTATAGGATATATAGAGTTATAGTTATAGGATATATAGAGTTATAGGATATATAGAGTTATAGTTATAGGATATATATAGTTATAGGATATATAGAGTTATAGTTATAGGATATATACAGTTATAGGATATATAGAGTTATAGGATATATACAGTTATAGGATATATAGAGTTATAGGATATATAGAGTTATAGGATATATATAGTTATAGGATATATAGAGTTATAGGATATATAGAGTTATAGGATATATATAGTTATAGGATATATAGAGTTATAGGATATATATAGTTATAGTTGTAGGATATATAGAGTTATAGGATATATAGAGTTATAGGATATACATAGTTATAGGATATATATAGTTATAGTTATAGGATATATATAGTTATAGGATATATAGAGTTATAGGATATATATAGTTATAGTTATAGGATATATAGAGTTATAGGATATATAGAGTTATAGTTATAGGATATATAGAGTTATAGGATATATATAGTTATAGGATATATATATAGTTATAGGATATATAGAGTTATAGGATATATAGAGTTATAGTTATAGGATATATATATAGTTATAGGATATATAGAGTTATAGGATATATAGAGTTATAGTTATAGGATATATATAGGTATAGGATATATATATATAGTTATAGGATATATATATAGTTATAGGATATATATATAGTTATAGGATATATAGAGTTATAGTTATAGGATATATATAGTTATAGGATATATAGAGTTATAGTTATAGGATATATATAGTTATAGGATATATATAGTTATAGTTATAGGATATATATAGTTATAGGATATATATAGTTATAGGATATATAGAGTTATAGGATATATCGAGTTACAAGATATATATAGTTATAGTTATAGGATATATATAGTTATATGATATATATAGTTATAGGATATATATAGTTATAGTTATAGGATATATATAGTTATAGGATATATATAGTTATAGGATATATCGAGTTATAAGATATATATAGTTATAGTTATAGGATATATAGAGTTATAGGATATATAGAGTTATAGGATATATAGAGTTATAGGATATATAGAGTTATAAGATATATAGAGTTATAGTTATAGGATATATATAGTTATAGGATATATATATAGTTATAGGATATATCGAGTTATAGGATATATAGAGTTATAGGATATATAGAGTTATAGGATATATATAGTTATAGGATATATACAGTTATAGGATATATAGAGTTATAGTTATAGTTTATAGGATATATAGAGGTATAGGCTATATAGAGTTATAGGATATATATAGTTATAGTTATAGGATATATATAGTTATAGGATATATAGAGTTATAGGATATATGTAGTTATAGGATATATATGTTATAGGATATATAGAGTTATAGGATATATAGTTATAGGATATATAGAGTTATAGGATATATACAGTTATAGGATATATAGAGTTATCGGATATATATAGTTATAGGATATATATAGTTATAGGATATATATAGTTACAGGATATATAGAGTTATAGGATATATATAGTTATAGTTATAGGATATATAGAGTTATAGTTATAGGATATATATAGGTATAGTTATAGGATATATAGAGTTATAGTTATAGGATATATATAGTTATAGGATATATATAGTTATAGGATATATACAGTTATAGGATATATATAGTTATAGGATATATATAAGTTATAGGAGATCATAGAGTTATAGGATATATATAGTTATAGGATATATATAGTTATAGGATATATATAGTTATAGGATATAGATAGTTATAGGATATATATAGTTATAGGATATATAGAGTTATAGTTATAGGATATATAGAGTTATAGGATATATAGAGTTATAGTTATAGGATATATATAGTTATAGGATATATAGCGTTATAGTTATAGGATATATACAGTTATAGGAATATAGAGTTATAGGATATATTACAGTTATAGGATATATATAGTTATAGGATATATACAGTTATAGGATATATATAGTTATAGGATATATATAGTTATAGGATATATAGAGTTATAGGATATATACAGTTATAGGATATATAGAGTTATAGGATATATAGAGTTATAGGATATATATAGTTATAGGATATATATAGTTATAGTTGTAGGATATATAGAGTTATAGGATATATAGAGTTATAGTTATAGGATATATAGAGTTATAGGATATATAGAGTTATAGGATATATATAGTTATAGGATATATATAGTTATAGGATATATAGAGTTATAGGATATATATAGTTATAGGATATATAGAGTTATAGTTATAGGATATATAGAGTTATAGGATATATAGAGTTATAGTTATAGGATATATATAGTTATAGGATATATAGAGTTATAGGATATATAGAGTTATAGGTATAGGATATATATATAGTTATAGGATATATAGAGTTATAGGATATATATAGTTATAGGATATATATATAGTTATAGGATATATATATAGTTATAGGATATATAGAGTTATAGGATATATATAGTTATAGGATATATATATATATAGTTATAGGATATATAGAGTTATAGTTATAGGATATATACAGTTATAGGATATATATATAGTTATAGGATATATAGAGTTATAGGATATATAGAGTTATAGTTATAGGATATATATATAGTTATAGGATATATAGAGTTATAGGATATATAGAGTTATAGTTATAGGATATATATAGGTATAG
Source organism: Oncorhynchus kisutch (assembly GCF_002021735.2). Taxonomy (NCBI): domain Eukaryota; kingdom Metazoa; phylum Chordata; class Actinopteri; order Salmoniformes; family Salmonidae; genus Oncorhynchus; species Oncorhynchus kisutch. Next base: position 42,586,231 of record NC_034182.2, read on the forward strand.
GATATATATATATAGTTATAGGATATATATATATAGTTATAGGATATATATATAGTTATAGGATATATAGAGTTATAGTTATAGGATATATATAGTTATAGGATATATAGAGTTATAGTTATAGGATATATATAGTTATAGGATATATATAGTTATAGTTATAGGATATATATAGTTATAGGATATATATAGTTATAGGATATATAGATTATAGGATATATCGAGTTACAAGATATATATAGTTATAGTTATAGGATATATATAGTTATAGGATATATATAGTTATAGGATATATATAGTTATAGGATATATATAGTTATAGGATATATAGAGTTATAGTATAGGATATATAGAGTTATAGGATATATAGAGTTATAGTTATAGGATATATATAGTTATAGGATATATAGAGTTATAGTTATAGGATATATACAGTTATAGGATATATAGAGTTATAGGATATATACAGTTATAGGATATATATAGTTATAGGATATATAGAGTTATAGGATATATATAGTTATAGGATATATAGAGTTATAGGATATATAGAGTTATAGGATATATATAGTTATAGGATATATAGAGTTATAGGATATATATAGTTATAGTTGTAGGATATATAGAGTTATAGGATATATAGAGTTATAGGATATACATAGTTATAGGATATATATAGTTATAGTTATAGGATATATATAGTTATAGGATATATAGAGTTATAGGATATATATAGTTATAGTTATAGGATATATAGAGTTATAGGATATATAGAGTTATAGTTATAGGATATATAGAGTTATAGGATATATATAGTTATAGTTATAGGGATATATAGAGTTATAGGATATATAGAGTTATAGGATATATAGAGTTATAGGATATATATAGTTATAGGATATATATAGTTATAGGATATATAGAGTTATAGGATATATATAGTTATAGGATATATAGAGTTATAGGATATATAGAGTTATAGGATATATATAGTTATAGGATATATAGAGTTATAGGATATATAGAGTTATAGGATATATATAGTTATAGGATATATATAGTTATAGGATTATATATAGTTAGAGTTATAGGATATATAGAGTTATAGAATATATATAGTTATAGTTATAGGATATATAGAGTTATAGGATATATATTGTTATAGTTATAGGATATATATAGTTATAGGATATATATAGTTATGGTTATAGGATATATATAGTTATAGGATATATATAGTTATAGGATATATATAGTTATAGGATATATAGAGTTATAGGATATATAGAGTTATAGGATATATAGAGTTATAGGATATATAGAGTTATAGTTATAGGATATATAGAGTTATAGGATATATAGAGTTATAGGATATATAGAGTTATAGGATATATAGAGTTATAGGATATATATTGTTATAGTTATAGGATATATATAGTTATAGGATATATATAGTTATGGTTATAGGATATATATAGTTATAGGATATATATAGTTATAGGATATATATAGTTATAGGATATATAGAGTTATAGGATATATAGAGTTATAGGATATATAGAGTTATAGGATATATAGAGTTATAGTTATAGGATATATAGAGTTATAGGATATATAGAGTTATAGGATATATAGAGTTATAGGATATATAGAGTTATAGGATATATAGAGTTATAGTTGTAGGATATATAGAGTTATAGGATATATATAGTTATAGGATATATAGAGTTATAGGATATATAGAGTTATAGTTATAGGATATATAGAGTTATAGGATATATAGAGTTATAGTTATAGGATATATATAGTTATAGGATATATAGAGTTATAGTTATAGGATATATAGAGTTATAGGATATATAGAGTTATAGGATATATACAGTTATAGGATATATATAGTTATAGGATATATACAGTTATAGGATATATAGAGTTATAGGATATATAGAGTTATAGGATATATATAGTTATAGGATATATAGAGTTATAGTTATAGGATATATAGAGTTATAGGATATATATAGTTATAGGATATATAGAGTTATAGGATATATAGAGTTATAGGATATATATAGTTATAGGATATATACAGTTATAGGATATATAGAGTTATAGGATATATAGAGTTATAGTTATAGGATATATATAGTTATAGGATATATATAGTTATAGTTGTAGGATATATAGAGTTATAGGATATATAGAGTTATAGGATATATATAGTTATAGGATATATAGAGTTATAGGATATATAGAGTTTATAGGATATATAGAGTTATAGGATATATATAGTTATAGGATATATAGAGTTATAGGATATATAGAGTTATAGGATATATAGAGTTATAGGATATATACAGTTATAGGATATATACAGTTATAGGATATATACAGTTATAGGATATATACAGTTATAGGATATATATAGTTATAGGATATATATAGTTATAGTTGTAGGATATATAGAGTTATAGGATATATAGAGTTATAGGATATATAGAGTTATAGGATATATAGAGTTATAGGATATATATAGTTATAGGATATATATAGTTATAGTTGTAGGATATATAGAGTTATAGGATATATATAGTTATAGTTGTAGGATATATAGAGTTATAGGATATATAGAGTTATAGGATATATATAGTTATAGGATATGTAGAGTTATAGGATATATATAGTTATAGGATATATATAGTTATAGGATATATAGAGTTATAGGATATATAGAGTTATAGTTATAGGATATATATAGTTATAGGATATATAGAGTTATAGTTATATAGAGTTATAGTTATAGGATATATAGAGTTATAGGATATATAGAGTTATAGTTATAGGATATATATAGTTATAGGATATATAGAGTTATAGTTATAGGATATATACAGTTATAGGATATATAGAGTTATAGGATATATAGAGTTATAGGATATATAGAGTTATAGGATATATAGAGTTATAGGATATATATAGTTATAGGATATATAGAGTTATAGTTATAGGATATATATAGTTATAGGATATATATAGTTATAGGATATATAGAGTTATAGGATATATAGAGTTATAGGATATATACAGTTATAGGATATATAGAGTTATAGGATATATATAGTTATAGGATATATAGAGTTATAGGATATATACAGTTATAGGATATATACAGTTATAGGATATATACAGTTATAGGATATATACAGTTATGATATATATAGTTATAGGATATATAGTTATAGGATATATAGTTATAGGATATATAGAGTTATAGTTATAGGATATATATAGTTATAGGATATATATAGTTATAGGATATATATAGTTATAGGATATATAGAGTTATAGTTATAGGATATATATAGTTATAGAATATATAGAGTAATAGGATTTATAGTTATTGGATATATAGAGTTATAGGATATATAGAGTTATAGGATATATATAGTTATAGGATATATAGAGTTATAGTTATAGGATATATATAGTTATAGGATATATAGAGTAATAGGATTTATAGTTATTGGATATATATAGTTATAGGATATATATAGTTATAGGATATATAGAGTAATAGGATTTATAGTTATTGGATATATAGAGTTATAGGATATATATAGTTAGAGGATATATAGAGTAATAGGATTTATAGTTATAGGATATATAGAGTTATAGGATATATAGAGTTATAGGATTTATAGTTATTGGATATATATAGTTATTGGATATATAGAGTTATAGGATATATATAGTTATAGGATATATATAGTTATAGGATATATATAGTTATTGGATATATAGTTATTGGATATATACAGTTATAGGATATATAGAGTTATAGTTATAGGATATATAGAGTTATAGGATATATAGTTATTGGATATATACAGTTATAGGATATATAGTTATTGGATATATAGAGTTATAGTTATAGGATATATATAGTTATAGGATATATAGAGTTATAGGATATATAGTTATTGGATATATACAGTTATAGGATATATAGTTATTGGATATATAGAGTTATAGTTATAGGATATATATAGTTATAGGATATATAGAGTAATAGGATTTATAGTTATTGGATATATAGAGTTATAGTTATAGGATATATAGAGTTATAGGATATATATAGTTATAGGATATATAGAGTTATAGGATATATAGAGTAATAGGATTTATAGTTATTGGATTTATAGAGCATTAAGACATCATAGGGTGGAATTGGGCTGTTAGATTGTATTAACCAGGGAAAATGTGTTTTCAATGCTCTCGGTTTCTGTTTGTGATAATAAACACAATAGGCTTTTCCAGTTGTGTTTTGGCAAATGTTTGCGTGTGATTTGCGAGCGCATGTGCGTGTATCTGTTCGCAGGCAAACAGAATGTTTGGGGTCAGACACAGTTGGATGTTTTGAAAGACTCATCGGAGAGATACTGAGGCTTTGTGATTGCGACACACACACACAAACACACACTTGCACACAAACACACACTAGCACGCAAACACACACTAGCACGCAAACACACACTAGCACGCAAACACACACTAGCAAAGAAACACCCACTAACACACAAACACCCACGAACACACAAACACACGCTAACACACTAACACACAAACACACACTAGCACACAAACACACACTAACACACAAACACACACTAGCACACAAACACACACTAGCACACACACACACACACACACACACTAGCACACACACACACACTAGCAACTCAGTATTTTTGTTAAACAGAAAACCCAGACATATGGCAGCAGATCCACAAGGTCTGCCATGAGAGGTGACTATATAGTTCCCCTAAGGAAAAGCACCTTTAGTAAATCTGCATTCTCTGTGAGAGCTTCCCATGTCTGGAATACACTGCCATCAGACACACATAACTGCACCACATATCACACTTTCACAAAATGCATGAAGACATGGCTGAAGGTCAATCAGATTTGTGAACATGGTCCCTAGCTGTGTGTTGCCGCTCTCCATGTTGTCTGTTGTCTGTAGCTTGTGAGGTGTGGAAACACTTTGTTGCTTTTATGAATTTTGTCTTGCTGCTTTTTGTTTTATGCTGCTCTGTCTGTATGCTACGTCTTGCTTGTCCTATGTTGCTCTGTCTGTATGCCATGTCTTGCTTGTCCTATGTTGCTCTGTCTGTATGCTATGTCTTGCTTGTCCTATGTTGCTCTGTCTGTATGCTATGTCTTGCTTGTCCTATGTTGCTCTGTCTGTATGCTACGTCTTGCTTGTCCTATGTTGGTCTGTCTGTATGCTACGTCTTGCTTGTCCTATGTTGCTCTGTCTGTATGCTACGTCTTGCTTGTTCTATGCTGCTCTGTCTGTATGCTACGTCTTGCTTGTCCTATGTTGCTCTGTCTGTATGCTATGTCTTGCTTGTTCTATGTTGCTATTGTCTATATTGTAATTGTTTTTAATAACCTGCCCAGGGACTGCGGTTGAAAATTAGCCGGCTGGCTAAAACCGGCACTTTTACTGAAACGTTGATTAATGTGCCCTGTCCCTGTAAAAATAAAAATAAACTCAAACTCAAACTCAAACACACACTTGCACACAAACACACAAACACACACTAGCACACAAACAAACACTAGCACTCAAACACACACTAGCACAGAAACACACAAACACACACTAGCACACAAACACACAAACACACACTAGCACGCAAACACACAAACACACACTAGCACGCAAACACACACTAGCACGCAAACACACACTAGCACACAAACACACAAACACACACTAGCACACAAACACACACTAGCACACAAACACACACTAGCACACAAACACACACTAGCACACACAAACACAAACACACAAACACACACTAGCACACAAACACACACTAGCACACAAACACACACTAGCACAGAAACACACACTAGCACACAACCACACATTAACACACAAACCGCTCCCGGATGGAGAGAACTTGTGTATATATGTATATGTGTATACATATATGTGTGTGTATATATATATATGTGTATATATATATGTATGTATGTATGTATGTATGTAGATATATATATATATATACATATACAAGTTCTCAAGTTCTCTCCATCCGGGAGCGGTTTGTGTGTTAATGTGTGGTTGTGTGCTATATACACATATATATACATATATATATATACACACACATATATACACACATATATATATACACACATATATATACACATATATACACATATATACACACATATATATACACATATACACACATATATACACACATATATATACACATATATACACACATATATATACACATATATACACACATATATACACACATATATACACACATATATATACACATATATACACACATATATATACACATATATACACACATATATACACACATATATATACACATATATACACACATATATACACACATATATATACACATATATACACACATATATATACACATATATACACACATATATATACACATATATACACACATATACACACACATATATATACACATATATATACACACATATATACACATATATATACACATATATATATACATATATACACATATATACACACATATATATATATATATCAACGAATTGGCGAGGGCACTAGAACAGCATGTAGCACCCGGCCTCACCCTACTAGAATCTGAAGTCAAATGTCTACTGTTTGCTGATGATCTGGTGCTTCTGTCACCAACCAAGGAGGGCCTACAGCAGCACCTGGATCTTCTGCACAGATTCTCTCAGTCCTGGGCCCTGACAGTAAATCTCAGTAAGACCAAAATAATGGTGTTCCAAAAAAGGTTCAGTTGCCAGGACCAGAAATACAATTTCCATCTAGACACTGTTGCCCTAGAGCTCACAAAAAACTAGACATTCAGAATTAGGCCGATACCCGCTAATGATTAATTAACATCCAAAAATAAGCTGTTAAACTGTACAACCACCTAAAGGGAAGTGATTCCAAACCTTCCATAACAAAGCCATCGTCTACAGAGAGATGAACCTGGAGAAGAGTCCCCTAAGCAAGCTGGTCCTGCAACACAATTAGACTGAACCAAATGATCAGAAAATGAAATGATAATTACTTCACACATTGGAAAGAATTAACAAAAAATGCAACGCAAACTAGAATGCTATTAAGTCCTAAACAGAGAGTACACAGTGGCAGAATCCCTGACCACTGTGACTGACCCAGACACATATTTCTCAGATTACACAGATTCACAAATAATTAGAAAACAAACCCAATTTTGATAAACTCCCATATCTACTGGATGAAATACCACAGTGTTCCATCACAGCAGCAAGATTTGTGACCTGTTGCTACAAGAAAAGGTCAACCAGTGAAGAACAAACACCATTGTAAATACAACCCATATTTATTTTATTTATTTTCCCTTTTGTACTTTACCTATTTGTACATCGTTACAATATATAGTATATAGACATATGACATTTAAAATGTCTTTATTCTGTTGGAACTTCTGTGAGTGTAATGTTTACTGTTCATTTTTTAGTGTTAATTTCACTTTGTTTATTATTTACTCCACTTGCTTTGGCGACGTTAACATATGTTTCCCATGTCAATAAAGCCCCTTGAATTGAGAGACTGAGATTGGCAGACGATAAATGAGCAGACACCTCGGTGTTACATTCTGACACACATTACAGGCAAATTTCAAACAGGTATTATTTCTCTGATAAATGTTTTGACACTCATGACTGAGGATTCATCTCAAAAGGCACCCTATTCCTATAGGCTCCGGTTAAAAGGTAGTGCAACCTATTCCATATAGGATATGGTTTAGGTAGTGTACCCTATTCCCTATAGGATGTGGTTAAAGGTAGTGTACCCTATTCCATATAGGATATGGTTTAGGTAGTGCACCTTATTCCCTATAGGCTCTGGTTAAAGGTAGTCCACCCTATTCCCTATAGGCTCTAGTTAAAGGTAGTGCACCCTATTCCCTATAGGAAATGGATAAAGGTAGTGCACACTATTCCCTATAAGAAATGGTTAAAGGTAGTGTACCCTATTCCCTATAGGATATGGTTAAAGGTAGTGTACCCTATTCCCTATAGGCTCTGGTTAAAGGTAGTGCACCCTATTCCCTACACAGTAGTGGTGAAGCAGTACCTGTATTCGTATTGAATCATTCGGTACAGGGTCCACAGTGCACGGTAATGCACCATGAACAGAACAATACATTAATCATACATTATAGCTTGGAATATATATATATATATATATATTTATTGTAAAAAACAGTGTTATTGCATAAACCAATGGCGTATAAATGAATGACTACTCATTTGCCCCGACATCACCCCAAAGTGCCTAGGCGAAGAAATGAACCAGTCAGCAACGACTTTTCCCCTTCAGGTAACAAGAAGCGGCTGGCTCCGGCTAAAGAAATCAACGCAGCAAACTTCCGGCAGATATGAGGCACTTCTCTGGGGTAGAGAATGAGTGGTTCAGAAACATATTTAAATTGGTCGAGCCTCGCTTCAATATTTCTTCCCGTACACATTAATACCTGCCTTAACTTGTTCGGGATAGGGGGCAGCATTTTCACTTTTGAATGAATAGTGTGCCCAGAGTGAACTGCCTCCTACTCTGTCCCAGATGCTAATATATGCATATTAGTAGTAGTATTGGATAGAAAAAACTCAGAAGTTTGTAAAACTTTGAATGATGTCTGTGAGTATATCAGAACTCATATTGGCAGGCAAAATCCTGAGTTGAAATGAAAACAGCAAGTCAGAAATCTGAGCTTTGTATGTATTCAGTCCCCAATGAAATCCCCTTGAGATATGAATGATGTTGCACTGCCTAGGGGTTCCACTAGATGTCAACCATCAAAAGAATGAGACTTCTATGATGTTGTGGGAGTGAATGAGAGCAGAATCAGTCAGGTGTCTGGCAGTCAGCCATTTTCTGATCATGTTTATTCCTCATGGTAGTCACTTGCGTTCCGTTGCTCACTGTTACGAATCCCTTTTGGCCCGACAGTCTAGGGGGGATGGTAATGAGACCCGTAACATAACTCATGCAAATTATAATTGTGACAAAGTAAAAGTGTGAACGAAATAACCAGGACAACTGAAATCTACCGTCAAACTCAAAGTTTATTTATAAACACACGGTAATGGGGGGAGCAGGAAAAGGGGCTGAGCTGGACCCAAGGAACGAAACAATAAAAATACAAAAACACCCCTAAGCTAGACTAGCCTACTTTAACAACAGCTAACTAACTAACCAAAAATACAGTGGGTGGTCCGCCCAGTTCTAACTAGTGTATTTAACAAAGTTCACCTACGGGTAGTGTATGCCCATGGGCGACTTGTCTTGGTTTCCCCTTTTTCCCACCAGCAACAAACAAACACCATAACCAAAACAATACTCACAGGTGATGACAAAGTGATTTGGAGGTGCTCAAACAAAAGAGAGGTTAAGACACAAAGCGAGAGTGAAACACAGAGACCTATAGACATGGCATTTACAGAGAGATATTGAGCTAGCTCTAGAACAAACAAATGATGGGGTTTTTAAACCATGGGGAAGGAACTGTGATAGGGTAGGAAATAGGAGGTGTGTCTTCTGATTGATGATTGATTGTTGACTGATTGGGGAGTGATGATTTTCACCTGTGAGGGGAGAACGAGAGAAAAGAACACACACACAGGATAACTGTATCCGTAACACTCCCACCCTTAAAAGAGCAACCCTAGGGGTTGCGACTACAGTATTTCAATGAATACTCACAACAAAGCAACAACCTTGCAAAACATACAGAAATCATTTTCACACACGAGACAAAGCATTTGCCAACACATTATCTGAACCCTTTTTGTGGCGGATCTCCAAATTATAATTTTGTAAAATCAGCGCCCAACGCATAAGGCGCTGGTTCTGGTTGTACATTCGGTGGAGAAAAACTAAGGGGTTATGGTCAGTATACACAATCACTGGTAGGTCACTGGAACCAATGTATACTTCAAAGTATTGCAGAGCCAACAACAAAGCAAGAGCTTCTTGTTCTATTGTCGCATAGTTTGTTTGACATTTATTAAATTTACGTGAAAAATAACAAACGGGATGATCCACTCCACTCTTGTCCTGCTGCAGTAGAACAGCACCAGCACCTCTGGCACTAGCATCTACCTCAAGCTTGAACGGTTGTTCAAAATCTGGAGCAGCAAGTACAGGTGTACTACATAAGAGTGCTTTCGCTGATTCAAAAGCTCTCTTACAATCAGGGGACCACACAAATGGTCTTGCCGGACTAAGCAAATCGGTCAATGGAGCAACTACCACAGAGAAATTTTTACAGAAGCTACGGTAGTAGCCAACCATCCCTAAAAAGCGGTGTAGCTCTCGTCTGGTGGTAGGTGCAGGGAATGCAGTTATAGCCAAGACCTTGGCATCAACAGGGCGCACCTGTCCATGGCCAACCTCTTTACCGAGATAGGTAACAGTAGCCTTTCCAAACTCTCACTTTGCCAAGTTCAGGGTTAGAGAAGCAGCTGCCAACCGTTCACATACTACCCTTAGCGAGTCAACATGATCTGACCACTCAGACGAATAAATCACTAGGTCATCAAGGTATGCACTACAATTAGGAACGCCAGCTAATACGGATTTAACCAGTCGTTGGAAGGTGGCTGGTGCATTTCGCATCCCAAAAGCCATGACTGAGTACTGTAGGAAGTTGTCTGGGGTCACAAAGGCAGAAATCTCAGAAGCAAGTGAAGTTAACAGAACCTGCCAGTAACCTTTTAAGAGGTCTAACTTAGTTACATACTTAGCAGCACCAATAGTGTCGATACAGTCGTCCAGTCGGGGTAACGGGAACGAATCTGGCATTGTGACAGAATTTACCTTTCGATAATCCGTACATAACCTGGACGTACCATCAGGTTTAGGAACTAGAATGCAAGGAGAACTAGCAGCAAACAAAACTAGAGGAACTCCCTCATCCCAATCTTTCTCAGATTCCAAACAATATTTACGTAGCATAGACTTCAGTGTCTGATGCCATCTTTCAAGCGCACCCTGAGACTCTGGGTGATAGGCGCTTGACACACGGTGCGTAATTGACAAGGATTTTAACACCTGCTTGAAGAGCTTGGATAGGAAATTGGTACCTTGATCACTTTGTACCACCTTAGGTAACCCGAATGTCGTGAAGAATTTTATTAAGGCTTTACTCACTACCGGGGCTGTAATCCTTCTCAGAGGAATGGCCTTGGGGTATCTTGTAGCCATACACATTATCGTTAACAAAAACTGGTTACCCGATTTTGTCTTCGGTAACGGTCCGACACAATCAACCACCACATGCTCGAATGGTTCACGTTCTTTGATTCTTTCCTGGGCTGTTTGTCAGAGGTGATCAGCTTCTCAGAGGTATCACACAATCCATCTTCTTGATCAACCTCTTTGAACAGAACAGTGTTTGACAAATCTATCACATCACCCTCTGGTAGTGCCTGAGCACGCGTGACAGCACAAGCGGGGAACACATGTGGATAACTTTGTGCCAGCTCATTCGAGAGAGATTGGTCACTTTTATCCAATACTTCCAATACGGGTACTACCTTTCCTCCGGCAATATCGTTACCCATTATAAAGGTCACACCTTTCACTGGCAACATAGGACATACCCCCACTCTGAATATTCCACTGATTAACTCAGAGTGTACTTTCACAAAGTGCAATGGCACTGGGACAAAACCCATTTCAATACCCTGCACTAACACACTGGAACCACAGTATGTATCGTCAGATAAGGGCAACACATCAGACAATATAAACGACTGCGCCGCACCAGTATCTCGAAGGATTTTAACCGGTCGCTGAGACGCTTCGTCATTCGTTAGGGACACAAACCCCTCAAATGAATGGTTCATAACTGCGGTCGGGGACTGAGACTTTCAAACTGCAGTTACCCTGAGGCACCTGTTTTGTTGCAGACCTCTTAACCGTACGAATTAGAGCAACACCTGTTGGTGGCTTGGCACGAAGAGGCATCCCTTGTTTGCGTTTAAGCAGGAAGCAATCATTAATCATATGTCCTACTTTATGACAATAGAAACAGGGACGCTCTTTCTTCTGGCGTGCGTGATATACTACTGCTGGTCGACTAGGGCTAAAGGTAGGAAACTCAGTGGCTCTACTCTCAGTTTGAGCCGAAAACACACTCTTGTGCGTCAACACAAACTCGTCTGCCAACACAGACGCTTCTGCCAGACAGGATACTTTCTGTTCGTTTAGGTAAACTACAATGCGTTCGGGTAAGCAATTTTTAAACTCTTCCAACAAGATTAACTCCCGGAGAGAGTTGAAATCAGTTACCTTACTAGCAGCATGCCATTTATCAAACAGATTTCCCTTGTCTCTAGCAAATTCCACATAAGTCTTACTAGATGACTTTCTATGAGACCTAAATCTCTGTCGGTATGCCTCAGGCACAAGCTCATAGGCACGAAGAACAGTAGCTTTGACCACTTCATAATTCAAACTGTCCTCCAGAGGTAGCGCTGACAAAACCTCTTGGGCTTTACCAGTTAATTTACACTGAAGTAATAGGCACCATACCTCTTCAGGCCATTTCAATGCTACGGCTATACGCTCAAATACACAAAAATAGGAGTCAACCTCTGACTCTCTGAACAAAGGTACTAAGGCAATCTGCCTACTAATGTCAAACGTTTGAGGACACAGCAAGTGAGGACGGCTCACAAACAGGCACAGTAGGAACGAAGGCTAGCCTTGCTGTCTCTGCCTCCAGTTCCATCTGGCGCATTTTGAACTCCAACTGCCTTTGTTCTCTGTCTGCCTCAATTTTACACATCTCCAACTGGAGAGTCTCTCGCCTAATTTGGGCCCTCTCTTCCACCTCCAGTTGGAACTGTGCTAAACGGACATCCCTCCTGGCATCACCATTTGACAGTGGGGAGAGTGGATCAAAACGGGACAATGTGGCTGGTGTTTTAGCCTCTCCCTCATTATCAGACACCAATGGGCTTACAGGAGCAGCAACATCCCCTACAGGGGTAGTACACTCAGGCAGCGGTAACACAAGCACCTGCTCTTCCAACAATACATTTAATACTAGCTGTTTAACCTCCGCCTTAACTAAACTCTGCGGAATCGATACTGAATAATGGTCAGCCAAGGTCATTAAATCAACTCTACGACATTTGTCAAAAACCTCCCACGAAGGGTTATCCAAAAAGGATTTCAAATCAAAAGTCGTCATTTTACACTACTTCACAAGTGCCAAAGAAAATAGCAAACAGTAATGCTACTTCAGCTATGACGCTCAACACTGAACTATACCACTACAACAATCTACATGAGCGACATGGGTGTCAGTTATGGCAAATCCCGGACGAGGCTCCACTTATGTTACGAATCCCTTTTGGCCCGACAGTCTAGGGGGGATGGTAATGAGACCCGTAACATAACTCATGCAAATTATAATTGTGACAAAGTAAAAGTGTGAACGAAATAACCAGGACAACTGAAATCTACCGTCAAACTCAAAGTTTATTTATAAACACACGGTAATGGGGGGAGCAGGAAAAGGGGCTGAGCTGGACCCAAGGAAAGAAACAATAAAAATACAAAAACACCCCTAAGCTAGACTAGCCTACTTTAACAACAGCTAACTAACTAACCAAAAATACAGTGGGTGGTCCGCCCAGTTCTAACTAGTGTATTTAACAAAGTTCACCTACGGGTAGTGTATGCCCATGGGCGACTTGTCTTTTTCCCACCAGCAACAAACAAACACCATAACCAAAACAATACTCACAGGTGATGACAAAGTGATTTGGAGGTGCTCAAACAAAAGAGAGGTTAAGACACAAAGAGAGAGTGAAACACAGAGACCTACAGACATGGCATTTACAGAGAGATATTGAGCTAGCTCTAGAACAAACAAATGATGGGGTTTTTAAACCATGGGGAAGGAACTGTGATAGGGTAGGAAATAGGAGGAGGTGTGTCTTCTGATTGATGATTGATTGTTGACTGATTGGGGAGTGATGATTTTCACCTGTGAGGGGAGAACGAGAGAAAAGAAACACACACACACAGGATACACACACACAGGATAACTGTATCCGTAACACTCACGAAGACAAGAAGGAATACTCCGGTTGGAACTTTATTGAAGCTATATGTTAAAAACATCCTAATGATTGATTCTGTACTTAGTTTGAAATGTTTCTTTGACCGGTCACTTTTTGAAGTTTTTGTCCGATGTAACGCTGACCAGAATTAGCGATTGGATATGTATACCAAACGCTCTAACAAAAGAAGGTATTTGGACATAAATAACGGACATTTTCGAACTAAACAAACATTTATTGTGGACCTGGGATTCCTGGAGTGCTTTCTGATGTAGATCATCAAAGGTAAGGGAATATTTATCATGTCATTTCTTGTTTATGTTGACGCCATCTTTGCGGCTGTGGTGTTTTTACTTTTGAGCACCGTCTCAGATTTTTGCATGGGTTTCTTTTTCCGTAAAGTTTTTGGGAAATCTGACACAGCGGTCGCATTAAGGAGAGGTATATCTATAATGCCATGTGTATTTGTATTGTCACTTGTATTATCATATACATTTATGATGAGTATTTCTGTTGAATGATGTGGCTATGCAAAATCACTGGATGTTTTTGGAACTAGTTAATCTAATGCGCCAATGTAAACTCAGATTTTCTGATATAAATATGAACTTTATCAAACAAAACATGCATGTATTGTGTAACATGAAGTCCTATGAGTGTCATCTGATGAAGATTATCAAAGGTAAGTGATTAATTTTATCTCTATTTGTGCTTTTTCTCTCTCTCTCTCTTTGGCTGGTAAAATTGGCTGTGTATTTTAGTGAGTTGTTGGTGACCTGACATAATCATTTCTGATGCTTTCCCCGTAAATCCTATTTGAAATCCTATTTGAAATCGGACACTGTGGTGGGATTAACAACAAGACTACCTTGAAAACGATATAAAATACATGTATGTTTGAGGAATTTTAATTATGAGATTTCTGTTCTTTTGAATATGGTGCCCTGCAATTTCATTGTATGTTGTCATATCGCTCCAGGCAATGGGATCTCAGCCATAAGAAGTTAAGAAGTGTATCTATATTTCCATGTATAACACTTGTGTATCTAAATTTTCATGTATAATGTTGGGGAAGAATCAGAATTAGTTGGTAACATATGTAAGATGTTTTATATTCATCATATGTTTGTAAGTTACTTCTCATCAGAATGTTTATTTTTGTATAATACTGTGGCAGGGTTGCAGTATCTGTTCTCTGTCAGGACTAAGTTACTTGGGCCGCAGAGAGGGGAGAGGTCAAGCGTGTATCTCTTGGCTCCACAATGTCTATGTGCCAGTCAATGTGTCTCTGTGATCTTGTCAAGGAGGGGGCATGTGATATATGCCTGTTGATATGAGGATTTGTTTTGTGGTTCTGAGTTTGAGAAAATAACATAGTTTAGGAGACAAAGCTGAACGATAAATTATGGCCAATGCTGTCTGGCTATGTGTGTCTTTGCTATAAAGGATCTCAGTTGCAATGTGTAAGGGACTCTCAGAGAATTCATTTATATAGACACTGAATTGATCTGAGAGTCACAGGGTTGTGATGGAGCTCATATAATTAAAGATGGACTTTATGATAACTCTGACTTGTGTGGTGGTTTGCTCTCTCATGATTTGGTAAATACAGGAAATTTCCACAACAATAATAGTTGTATTTTCATCAACATTTTTTTTTTTCACTACATGTTTTGAAACTATTGGACGTAACACGCGAAGTCCTATGAGTGTCATCTGATGAAGATCATCAAAGGTTAGTGATTCATTTCATCTCTATTTGAGCTTCTATGTGACTCCTCTCTTTGGCTGGAAAATGGCTGTGTTTTTCTGTGAGTTGGTGGTGACCCAACATAATCATTTGTGGTGGTTTCGCTGTAAAGCCTTTTTGAAATCAGACACTGTGGCTGGATTAACAAGAATTGTTTCTTTAATACGTATGTTTGAGAAATTAGATTTATGAGATTTCTGTTGATTTGTATTTGGCGCCCTGGAATTTCATTGGCTGTTGGCGATGGGTTCCGCTAGCGGAACAGGGTTCAGAGAGCTACTTTACTGTAACGTCTAATTTCCTTACTTGGGAGATTAAAAAGGCATGTCCTTCAAACACGTCCCCTTGAGAGTTGTCACACCAGAGTAAACTTGGGGGAAGAGCTAAGGGAAGTAGTTACAGTGTGGAAGTTGGAGAAGGAGAATGTAACGATTCACATGACCACGGACAATGGTATAAATATTGTAAATGCAGTTGCACTAGCCGGATTGGGGCACCAGATAGAATGCTTTGCTCACGTTATTAATCTAGCATCTCAAAAAGAAATGTCAGTGAATCTTTTCTCTCATCAAGCAAAGATCAGGAAGGTGGTATCCTTCCTTCATAAAAGATCAGGAAGGTGGTATCCTTCCTTCATAAAAGCACAACTGCTGCACATGTTTTCAAGACAAAACAGGAGATGCTGGAGCTGCAAAAACCACAAACTAATCCAAGATGTCCCTACTAGATGGAATTCAAGCCATGACACGGTTGAGTGAACCCTTGAGTAGAAAGTTGCGGTGTATTCTACACTGACTGATCAAGCTGTGAGGAAGAATGGCAAAGGTATTGTGAAAATGACATAAGACTAGCAGAGGAAGTTATCAAAGTGTGCAAACCTCTCAAAACAGTCACAACACTGAGATGCACTGAGAGCCTTCCGTCGGTTTCCCTGGTCCTGAAAAACAACGATCCTGAGATCAATGGTGGCATCCGATGAAGATGAACCTGCAGTAAGGGATGTCAAGACGGCTAATCAGAGTTAACCTGGAGCCTAGATATGCTGACCCTGGTGTCCAAGACTTCTTACACAAGAGCACTGCTTTGGAGCCCCGGTTCAAGTTCCTGCTGTACCTGGATGCTGCTGCTCGTCTGACAGTCTACGATGAACTCACAGCAGAGACTGTGGCCAATATACAACAGGTTTTGTATTTATTTAGTTTAAATGTGACATTTTTTATTTAATTTGATTAATGATTTAACAATTCATTATAAAGTAATAATTGTAATTGTCATAGTGTCTGATTATATATTTCCAACATCAAATCATAATTTTTAAAGCCATTTCAGAGATAGTACATTTTATCTCATTTAATTCTGCAGGGTCACAGGAGCCAACCCCTCTCCAGAGACTGTCAGTCGACAGGGGTTCTCCTCCAGAAAATAAGTCTGCCAGGAATGAGCTTTTTTGGGGAAGTTGTTCACGACCCAGGAGCAGGGAACCAAGTCAAAGGTCAAGGTCGTAGAGCAGGTGACCTCATACAGGGAAGTGGACTGTATTCCCCTGGATGTTGATCCACTTACATGGTGGAAGACCAAAGGGTTAATATATCCTCATGTTGCCATGTTAGCAAGGTTCTACCTGGCTGTGCCTGGGACCTCTGTCCCTAGCGAGAGGCTGTTCTCTACAGTGGCTGACATTGTCACAGCTACCTGGCTGTGCCTGGGACCTCTGTCCCTAGCGAGAGGGTATTCTCACAGCTACCTGGCTGTGCCTGGGACCTCTGTCCCTAGCGAGAGGGTATTCTCACAGCTACCTGGCTGTGCCTGGGACCTCACCCCCTAGCGAGAGGGTATTCTCACAGCTACCTGACTGTGCCTGGGACCTCTGTCCCTAGCGAGAGGGTATTCTCACAGCTACCTGGCTGTGCCTGGGACCTCTGTCCCTAGCGAGAGGGTATTCTCACAGCTACCTGGCTGTGCCTGGGACCTCTGTCCCTAGCGAGAGGGTATTCTCACAGCTACCTGGCTGTGCCTGGGACCTCTGTCCCTAGCGAGAGGGTATTCTCACAGCTACCTGGCTGTGCCTGGGACCTCTGTCCCTAGCGAGAGGGTATTCTCACAGCTACCTGGCTGTGCCTGGGACCTCACCCCCTAGCGAGAGGGTATTCTCACAGCTACCTGGCTGTGCCTGGGACCTCTGTCCCTAGCGAGAGGGTATTCTCACAGCTACCTGGCTGTGCCTGGTACCTCTGTCCCTAGCGAGAGGCTGTTCTCCACAGCGGCTGACATTGTCACAGCTACCTATCTGTGCTTACTGCATATCATGTTGATAGACTGATCTTCTGAAAAGAAGAACTTGAAAACATATATATATATATATATATATATATATATATATAATTTTTTTAAATTCAGTAACCAGTCTCAAGTGGTCCTATTTAATTAAGTGAATTAATTTGATATCTACTGCTGGACTATGCACTCTTGTTGAAGTTAAATGACCATTGTATTTCCTATTATAAGGCACTGCTGTGTTTTGTTGTCCCGTTGTTTCCATCTGCTCCTGGGAATTCAAGCTACCCATGTTTATTATTATAATACATGGAGAATCTAAATACACATGACATATTTCTCAGGCATTTATTTTGTTGATGTATCGAAACTGTACCGAACCGTGACATCACTGTATCGTATCTTACCGAACCGTGACATCACTGTATCGTATCGTACCGAACCGTGACATCACTGTATCGTATCGTACCGAACCGTGACGTCACTGTATCGTATCGTACCGAACCGTGACATCACTGTATCGTACCGAACCGTGACATCACTGTATCGTATTGTACCGAACCGTGACACCACTGTATCGTACCGAACGGTGACGTCACTGTATCGTATCGTATCAAACCGTGACATCACTGTAACGCACCGTACCGAACCGTAACATCACTGTACCGTATCGTACCGAACCGTGACATCACTGTATCGTATCGTACCCGAACCGTGACATCACTGTATCGTATCGTACCGAACCGTGACGTCACTGTATCGTATCGTACCGAACCGTGACATCACTGTATCGTATTGTACTGAACCGTGACACCACTGTATCGTACCGAACGGTGACGTCACTGTATCGTATCGTATCAAACCGTGACATCACTGTAACGTATCGTACCGAACCGTGACATCACTGTACCGTATCGTACCGAACCGTGACATCACTGTATCGTATCGTACCCGAACCGTGACATCACTGTATCGTATCGTACCGAACCGTGACGTCACTGTATCGTATCGTACCGAACCGTGACATCACTGTATCGTATTGTACTGAACCGTGACACCACTGTATCGTACCGAACGGTGACGTCACTGTATCGTATCGTATCAAACCGTGACATCACTGTAACGTATCGTACCGAACCGTGACATCACTGTACCGTATCGTACCGATCCGTGACATCACTGTATCGTACCGAACGGTGACGTCACTGTATCGTATCGTACCGAACCGTGACATCACTGTACCGTATCGTACCGAACCGTAACATCACTGTATCGTACCGAACAGTGACATCACTGTATCGTATCGTACCGAACCGTGACATCACTGTATCGTACCGAACGGTGACATCACTGTATCGTATCGTACCGAAACGTGACACCGCTGTATCGTATCGTACAGAACCGTGACATCACTGTACCGTATCGTACCGAACCGTGACATCACTGTAACATATCGTACCGAACCGTGACATCACTGTATCGTATCATATCAAACCGTGACATCACTGTATCGTATCGAATCAAACCGTGACATCACTGTACCGTATCGTACCGAACCGTGACATCACTGTATTGTATCGTATCAAACCGTGACATCACTGTACCGTATCGTACCGAACCGTGACATCACTGTAACATATCGTACCGAACCGTGACATCACTGTATCGTATCGTATCAAACCGTGACATCACTGTACCGTATCGTACCGAACCGTGACATCACTGTATCGTATCAAACCGTGACATCACTGTACCGTATCGTACCGAACCGTGACATCACTGTAACGTATCGTACCGAACCGTGACATCACTGTATCGTATCGTATCAAACCGTGACATCACTGTACCGTATCGAATCAAACCGTGACATCACTGTACCGTATCGTACCGAACCGTGACATCACTGTATTGTATCGTATCAAACCGTGACATCACTGTAACATATCGTACCGAACCGTGACATCACTGTATCGTATCGTATCAAACCGTGACATCACTGTACCGTATCGTACCGAACCGTGACATCACTGTATCGTATCAAACCGTGACATCACTGTACCGTATCGTACCGAACCGTGACATCACTGTAACGTATCGTACCGAACCGTGACATCACTGTATTGTATCGTATCAAACCGTGACATCACTGTATTGTATCGTATCAAACCGTGACATCACTGTAATGTACCGAACCGTGACATCACTGTATCGTATCGTACTGAACCGTGAGTTTTATGAACCGTTTCACCCCTACTATATAGGGTACAGGTAGTTCACTATATAGGGAATAGGGCCCTGGTCAGAGGTAGTTCACTATATAGGGAATAGGGCCCTGGTCAATATATAGGGAATAGGGCCCTGTTCACTATATAGGGAATAGGGCCCTGGTCAAAGGGAGTTCACTATGTAGGGAATAGGGCTCTGGTCTAAGGGAGTTCACTATGTAGGGAATAGGGCTCTGGTCTAAGGGAGTTCACTATGTAGGGAATAGACACAACCATGTCTTTCTCTCTCTCATGCGTGTGAACACACCAGCCAGGTCGCTCGAGGGCCAAATTCAACGTCCATCCAGGTAAACAGGACGTTCAGATATGACTTCAAAACCTGCCTCTAGAGGCAGGCAGTGCTATTACCATCAAGTAGACTTGTGTTTTGCTAGGGCGTTGTGGACCGGGATGGCAGGTCGCCTGTTTCATTCTTCTTTTGGTTTTAACCCTATCCCAAACCATAAACTTATTCAGATTGAATGCTTCAACGTTAATGTTTATGGACAAACGTTTGATTCTGCAGTGAGACTGTGAGAGTTTGTTGAAAACATACACACAAGGCGGTATTGCTACTCTCTGAGCCTAAGCCAATGTTGTTTCCTGGTTGAGATGGCAGGACCTCAGCCTTGCCCACCGTAGCTTGGTGTATTAAGACAAGCCGACCGGAATAACGAGAGTAACCTTTAGATACAATGTCTGATAGTGACTTCTTGGCTTGTCTCTGAACTGTGCGATGAATATTTTTCAGCAGAGAAAGATTCCATTCTCTCTGTTTCTCGTGTGTGTGTGTGTGTGTGTGTGTGTGTGTGTGTGTGTGTGTGTGCGTGCGACGGCATTTGGCTCTAAGATAAAAGACGCTTAAAAGTGTTTTCTTTTAATCTGTCTGTCGTCAAAAAGATTGGCTACCATGGCAACACGGTAACAACAAACATTAGGTGCCGTTCTTCTCGTGTTTGTGGTTGTCTGAGCGATAAAGTTTTTTTTGAGAAATCTAACAGCTACAGAGGTGGGAGTCCCCAGATATAGATCCTGTCTTCCAGTCCCTCCCTCCTCCCTTCTTACATCCCTCCTTCCCTCTTCTTCATCTCTCTCCTCTCCCTCCCTGTGCCTCGTCCCAGTATTCTAGAACCCCCATCTCCTCTCCCTCCCTGTGCCTCGTCCCAGTATTCTAGAACCCCCATCTCCTCTCCCTCCCTGTGCCTCGTCCCAGTATTCTAGAACCCCCATCTCCTCTCCCTCCCTGTGCCTCGTCCCAGTATTCTAGAACCCCCATCTCCTCTCCCTTCCCTGTGCCTCGTCCCAGTATTCTAGAACCCCCATCTCCTCTACCTCCCTGTGCCTCGTCCCAGTATTCTAGAACCCCCATCTCCTCTCCCTCCCTGTGCCTCGTCCCAGTATTCTAGAACCCTCCATCTCCTCTCCCTCCCTGTGCCTCGTCCCAGTATTCTAGAACCCCCATATCCTCTCCCTCTCTGTGCCTCGGCCCAGTATTCTAGAACCCCCGTCTCCTCTCCCTCTCTGTGCCTCGTCCCAGTACTCTAGAACCCCGCGTCCGTGACGACCGGTGTACAGAATTCTGGGGTGTCAGTAGCGTTTGCCTGATAAGAATGGTAGGCTGGGTCGGGGTGTGTGTGTCGGGGTCCTCACTGCACAAAAGCCCCTTTATTCTCCAGCAGAGTGAAGCCAGTTGTCAGAAACACAGCTGGCTCTAACTACAGTAGAGGAGAGGGCTAACTCGCACACACGGACCCAGGGTCACACACACAGAGCCAGACACACAGACCCAGGGACACACACACACACACACACACACACACACATGGAACCAGGGACATACACATAACACACACACACACACACACACACACAGAGACCCAAGGAAACACAGACAGACCCAGGGACACACACACACACCCACAGACCCAGGGACACACACCCACAGACCCAGGGACACACAGACCCAGGGACACACACCCACAGACCCAGGGACACACAGACCCAGGGACACACAGACACACCCACAGATCCAGGGACACACCGACCCAGGGACACACACCCACAGATCCAGGGACACACAGACCCAGGGACACACACCCACAGACCCAGGGACACACAGACCCAGGGACACACACCCACAGACCCAGGGACACACAGACCCAGGGACACACACACACAGACCCAGGGACACACAGACCCAGGGACACACACACACAGACCCAGGGACACACAGATCCAGGGACACACACCAACAGACCCAGGGACACACATACCCAGGGACACACACCCACAGACCCAGGGACACACATACCCAGGGACACACACCCACAGACCCAGGGACACACAGACCCAGGGACACACAGACACACCCACAGACCCAGGGACCCACAGACCCAGGGACACACACCCACAGATCCAGGGACACACAGACCCAGGGACACACACCCACAGACCCAGGGACACACAGACCCAGGGACACACACCCACAGACCAAGGGACACACAGACCCAGGGACACACACCCACAGACCCAGGGACACACAGACCCAGGGACACACACACAGACCCAGGGACACACAGACACACCCACAGACCCAGGGACACACAGACCCAGGGGGACACACCCACAGACCCAGGGACACACAGACCCAGGGACACACACCCACAGACCCAGGGACATACAGACCCAGGGACACTCACACACAGACCCAGGGACACACACGCACACCCACAGACCCAGAGACACACAGACCCATGGACACACACACACAGACCCAGGGACACACAGACACACAAACAGACCCAAGGACACACAGACAGACACATTTGCAGTGAGCCTGGTTCATTGCCGATAGGTTGGAGACCACTAGTTGGACCACTAGTTGGACCAGAGAAACAAAGAGTGTGTGTGTGTGTGTGTGTGTGTGTGTGTGTGTGTGTGTGTGTGTGTGTGTGTGTGTGTGTGTGTGTGTGTGTGTTGAGACGTAAAGAGAGAAGAATGAATACGGTAGCTACAAAACTATCACTCACCTCCCCCTGTGTCTGACCCCAGTCACCAACACTATCACTCACCTCCCCCTGTGTCTGACCCCAGTCACCAACACTATCACTCACCTCCCCCTGTGTCTGACCCCAGTCACCAACATTATCACTCACCTCCCCCTGTGTCTGACCCCAATCACCAACACTATCACTCACCTTCCCCTGTGTCTGACCCCAGTCACCAACACTATCACTCACCTCCCCCTGTGTCTGACCCCAGTCACCAACACAGCTATCCTTCCACCCCTAGCCCCCAGCTATCCTTCCTCCCCTAGCCCCCAGCTATCCTTCCACCCCTAGCCCCCAGCTATCCCTCCACCCGTAACCCCCAGATATCCCTCCCCCTCCACCCATAACCGCCAGCTATCCCTCCACCCGTAACCCCCAGATATTCCTCCCCCCTCCACCCATAACCGCCAGCTATCCCTCCACCCGTAACCCCCAGATATCCCTCCCCCTCCACCCATAACCGCCAGCTATCCCTCCACCCGTAACCCCCAGATATCCCTCCCCCCTCTACCCGTAACCCCCAGATATCCCTCCCCCCTCCACCCATAACCGCCAGCTATCCCTCCACCCGTAACCCCCAGATATCCCTCCCCCCTCCACCCATAACCCCCAGCTATCCTTCCACCCATTACCCCAGCTATCCTTCCACCCATTACCCCCAGATATCCCTCCCCCTCCACCCATAACCCCCAGCTATCCTTCCACCCATTACCCCCAGCTATCCTTCCACCCGTAACCCCCAGATATCCCTCCACCCATAACCCCCAGCTATCCCTCCACCTGTAACCCCCAGATATCCCTCCCCCCTCCACCCATAACCCCCAGCTATCCTTCCACCCATAACCCCCAGCTATCCCTCCATCCGTAACCCCCAGATATCCCTCCCCCCTCCACCCATAACCCCTAGCTATCCTTCCACCCATTACCCCCAGATATCCCTCCACCCATAACCCCCAGCTATCCCTCCACCCATAACCCCCAGCTATCCCTCCACCCATAACCCCCAGCTATCCCTCCATCCATAACCTCCAGCTATCCCTCCACCCATAACCCCCAGCTATCCCTCCACCCATTACCCCCAGCTATCCCTCCACCCATTACCCCCAGCTATCCCTCCACCCATTACCCCCAGCTATCCTTCCACCCATTTCCCCCAGCTACCCCTCCACCCATTATCCCCAGCTATCCTTCCACCCATTACCCCCAGCTATTCCTCCACTCGTAGCTCCTGCTATCCTTCCACCCGTAACCCCCAGATATCCCTCCCCCCTCCACCCATTACCCCCAGCTATCCCTCCACTTGTAGCTCCTGCTATCCCTCCACCCATTACCCCCAGCTATCCCTCCACCCATTACCCCCAGCTATCCCTCCACCCATTACCCCCAGCTATCCCTCCACCCATTACCCCCAGCTATCCCTCCACCCATTTCCCCCAGCTATCCCTCCACCCATTACCCCCAGCTATCCTTCCACCCATTACCCCCAGCTATTCCTCCACTCGTAGCTCCTGCTATCCTTCCACCCGTAACCCCCAGATATCCCTCCCCCCTCCACCCATTACCCCCAGCTATCCCTCCACTCGTAGCTCCTGCTATCCCTCCACCCATAACCCCCAGCTATCCTTCCACCCATTACCCCCAGCTATCCCTCCCCCCTCCACCCATTACCCCCAGCTATTCCTCCCCCCTCCACCCATTACCCCCAGCTATTCCTCCACTCGTAGCTCCTGCTATCCTTCCACCCGTAACCCTCTCTCTACTTCTCTTTCTCTCTCCCTCTACCTCCATACACCCCTCCATCTTTCTCTCTGTCTATCTCTTTGTCCATCTATCTTCCTCCCACTCCACAACATTATTTTTCAAACACGTTTCCATTTAGAATCAGTCGGTATATCCAAAGGTGTGAAGAAGTGTGTGTCTTTTTTCTTCTTCAGTAAATGTTGACTAAGAAAATGAACTTGACCTCACAGAACAATGCACTGCATGAATCCCAAATGGTCCCCTAATCCCTACACAGTGCACTATGGGATCTGGTTAAAAGTAGTGCACTGTAAATATAACAGGATGCTATTTGGGATGCAAGCCAAGGAAGTGGAGACTGGATGTGAAAAGAAATGACCTTCATCCATACGGACAGCAGATGAAGATTTGCCACATGTCTATAGATGACTTGCTAAGCCTTGAACAAATACTTCACTCCTCATGGTTATTGTTTTTGTTTTTGGTTGAATTACCTTGTCTACTGTTATGGAATGATTTATTATTCATTATTTATGCGGAGGGCAACAGAACACCAGGAGAGTTATCAATGGCAACTAGGATTTTTGATTTGATTTATAATTCATTTATAATGATTTATTTTAATTTTCAGTTGCCAACTGACGATTAATCCATTCATTAATTCTGGTGAATTCTGTGTCTTGCTTTGTAGTTGTTTAGTGTACAATTTTAAACAAATGATCACATTAAATATATTATTTTAAACAATTGACCATATGACAGGACCAGATAAATCTCCTTGTCCTAACCATAGCAATAGCAAGGATTCCCTGGAAAGACTTCTTTAGTTTGGTACAGGATGATACAGGATGATACAGGCTGATACAGGATGATACAGGCTGATACAGGATGATAAAGGATGATGCAGGATGATACAGGATGATACAGGATGATACAGGTTGATACAGGATGATACAGGTTTATACAGGATGATACATGATGATACAGGTTTATACAGGATGATACATGATGATACAGGATGATACAGGATGATACAGGATGATACAGGTTTATACAGGATAATACAGGATGATACAGGATGATACAGGTTTCTACAGGATAATACAGGTTTATACAGGATAATACAGGATGATACAGGATGATACAGGATGATACAGGATGATATATGTACATAAACCATGACTAGACATGGTGTCAATAATTATTTATCACATTTTGTTAGATCACAATACATTACATCACATTTCATTACATTAGATTACATCACATTTCATTACATTGCATTACATTACATTACATCACAATACATTACATCACATTTCATTACATTACATTACATCACAACACATTTCATTACATTACATTACAATACATTTCATTACATTACATTACATCACAATACATTACATCACATTTCATTACATTACATTACATCACAATACATTACTCTCCTTAATGTCAATATGTCTTGTCCATTTCTGTTCTGGTTAGTGTTTATTGGCTTATTTCACTGTAGAGCCTCTAGTCCTGCTCACTATACCTTATCCAACCTATTAGTTCCACCACCCACACATGCAATGACATCTCCTGGTTTCAACGATGTTTCTAGAGACAATATCTCTCTCTTCATCACTCAATACCTAGGTTTACCTCCACTGTATTCACATCCTACCATACATTTGTCTGTACATTATACCATGATGCTATTTTATCGCCCCCAGAAACCTCCTTTTACTCTATGTTCCAGACGTTCTAGACGACCAATTCTCATAGCTTTTAGCCGTACCCTTATTCTACTCCTCCTATGTTCCTCTGGCGATGTAGAGGTGAATCCAGGCCCTGCAGTGCCTAGCTCCACTCCTATTCCCCAGGTGCTCCCATTTGACGACTTCTGTAACCGCAATAGCCTTGGTTTCATGCATGTTAACATTAGAAGCCTCCTCCCTAAGTTTGTTCTATTCACTGCTTTAGCACACTCTGCCAACCCGGATGTTCTAGCTGTGTCTGAATCCTGGCTTAGGAAGACCACCAAAAACTCAGACATTTTAATTCCAAACTACAACATTTTCAGACAAGATAGAACTGCCAAAGGGGGCGGTGTTGCAATCTACTGCAAAGATAGCCTGCAGAGTTCTGTCCTACTATCCAGGTCTGTACCCAAACAATTTGAACTTCTACTTTTAAAAATCCACCTCTCTAAAAACAAGTCTCTCACCGTTGCCGCCTGCTATAGACCACCCTCTGCCCCCAGCTATGCTCTGGACACCATATGTGAACTGATTGCCCCCCATCTATCTTCAGAGTTCGTGCTGCTAGGCGACCTAAACTGGAACATGCTTAACACCCCAGCCATCCTACAATCTAAACTTGATGCCCTCAATCTCACACAAATAATCAATGAACCTACCAGGTACCTCCCCAAAACCTTAAACACGGGCACCCTCATAGATATCATCCTAACCAACTTCCCCTCTAAATACACCTCTGCTGTCTTCAACCAAGATCTCAGCGATCACTGCCTCATTGCCTGCATCCGTAATGGGTCAGCGGTCAAACGACCTCCACTCATCATTGTAAAACGCTCCCTGAAACACTTCTGCGAGCAGGCCTTTCTAATCGACCTGGCCGGGGTATCCTGGAAGGATATTGATCTCATCCCGTCAGTAGAGGATGCCTGGATATTTTTTTTAAATGCCTTCCTAACCATCTTAAATAAACATGCCCCATTTAAGAAATTTAGAACCAGGAACAGATATAGCCCTTGGTTCTCCCCAGACCTGACTGCCCTTAACCAACACAAAAACATCCTATGGCGTTCTGCATTAGCATCGAACAGCCCCCGTGATATGCAGCTGTTCAGGGAAGCTAGAAATCATTATACACAGGCAGTTAGAAAAGCCAAGGCTAGCTTTTTCAAGCAGAAATTTGCTTCCTGCAACACTAACTCAAAAAAGTTCTGGGACACTGTAAAGTCCATGGAGAATAAGAACACCTCCTCCCAGCTGCCCACTGCACTGAAGATAGGAAACACTGTCACCACTGATAAATCCACCATAATTGAGAATTTCAATAAGCATTTTTCTACGGCTGGCCATGCTTTCCACCTGGCTACTCCTACCCCGGACAACAGCACTGCACCCCCAACAGCAACTCGCCCAAGCCTTCCCCATTTCTCCTTCTCCCAAATCCATTCAGCTGATGTTCTGAAAGAGCTGCAAAATCTGGACCCCTACAAATCAGCCGGGCTAGACAATCTGGACCCTTTCTTTCTAAAATTATCTGCCGAAATTGTTGCCACCCCTATTACTAGCCTGTTCAACCTCTCTTTCGTGTCGTCTGAGATTCCCAAAGATTGGAAAGCAGCTGCGGTCATCCCCCTCTTCAAAGGGGGGGACACTCTTGACCCAAACTGCTACAGACCTATATCTATCCTACCGTGCCTTTCTAAGGTCTTCGAAAGCCAAGTCAACAAACAGATTACCGACCATTTCGAATCTCACCATACCTCCTCTGCTATGCAATCCGGTTTCAGAGCTGGTCATGGGTGCACCTCAGCCACGCTCAAGGTCCTAAACGATATCTTAACCGCCATCGATAAGAAACATTACTGTGCAGCCGTATTCATTGATCTGGCCAAGGCTTTCGACTCTGTCAATCACCATATCCTCATCGGCAGACTCGACAGCCTTGGTTTCTCAAATGATTGCCTCGCCTGGTTCACCAACTACTTCTCTGATAGAGTTCAGTGTGTCAAATCGGAGGGTCTGCTGTCCGGACCTCTGGCAGTCTCTATGGGGGTGCCACAGGGTTCAATTCTTGGACCGACTCTCTTCTCTGTATACATCAATGAGGTCGCTCTTGCTGCTGGTGAGTCCCTGATCCACCTCTACGCAGACGACACCATTCTGTATACTTCCGGCCCTTCTTTGGACACTGTGTTAACAACCCTCCAGGCAAGCTTCAATGCCATACAACTCTCCTTCCGTGGCCTCCAATTGCTCTTAAATACAAGTAAAACTAAATGCATGCTCTTCAACCGATCGCTACCTGCACCTACCCGCCTGTCCAACATCACTACTCTGGACGGCTCTGACTTAGAATACGTGGACAACTACAAATACTTAGGTGTCTGGTTAGACTGTAAACTCTCCTTCCAGACCCATATCAAACATCTCCAATCCAAAGTTAAATCTAGAATTGGCTTCCTATTTCGCAACAAAGCATCCTTCACTCATGCTGCCAAACATACCCTTGTAAAACTGACCATCCTACCAATCCTCGACTTTGGCGATGTCATTTACAAAATAGCCTCCAATACCCTACTCAACAAATTGGATGCAGTCTATCACAGTGCAATCCGTTTTATCACCAAAGCCCCATATACTACCCACCATTGCGACCTGTACGCTCTCGTTGGCTGGCCCTCGCTTCATACTCGTCGCCAAACCCACTGGCTCCATGTCATCTACAAGACCCTGCTAGGTAAAGTCCCCCCTTATCTCAGCTCGCTGGTCACCATAGCATCTCCCACCTGTAGCACACGCTCCAGCAGGTATATCTCTCTAGTCACCCCCAAAACCAATTCTTTCTTTGGCCGCCTCTCCTTCCAGTTCTCTGCTGCCAATGACTGGAACGAACTACAAAAATCTCTGAAACTGGAAACACTTATCTCCCTCACTAGCTTTAAGCACCAACTGTCAGAGCAGCTCACAGATTACTGCACCTGTACATAGCCCACCTATAATTTAGCCCAAACAACTACCTCTTTCCCAACTGTATTTAATTTTAATTTATTTATTTATTTTGCTCCTTTGCACCCCATTATTTTTTATTTCTACTTTGCACATTCTTCCATTGCAAAACTACCATTCCAGTATTTTACTTGCTATATTGTATTTACTTTGCCATCATGGCCTTTTTTGCCTTTACCTCCCTTCTCACCTCATTTGCTCACATTGTATATAGACTTGTTTATACTGCATTATTGACTGTATGTTTGTTTTTACTCCATGTGTAACTCTGTGTCGTTTTATCTGTCAAACTGCTTTGCTTTATCTTGGCCAGGTCGCAATTGTAAATGAGAACTTGTTCTCAACTTGCCTACCTGGTTAAATAAAGGTAAAATAAAAAATAAATAAATAAAAAAATTACATCACATTTCATTACATTACATTACATTACATTACAGCACAACACATTACATTACATCACAACACATTTCATTACATTACATTACATTACAACACATTTCATTACATTACATTACATTACAACACATTTCATTACATTACATTACATTACATCACAACACATGTCATTACATCACATTACATTACATCACAACACATTTCATTACATTACATTACATTACATCACATGTCATTACATCACAGGCAGTTAGAAAAGCTAAGGCTAGCTTTTTCAAGCAGAAATTTGCTTCCTGCAACACTAACTCAAAAAAGTTCTGGGACACTGTAAAGTCCATGGAGAATAAGAACACCTCCTCCCAGCTGCCCACTGCACTGAAGATAGGAAACACTGTCACCACTGATAAATCCACCATAATTGAGAATTTCAATAAGCATTTTTCTACGGCTGGCCATGCTTTCCACCTGGCAACTCCTACCCCGGACAACAGCACTGCACCCCCAACAGCAACTCGCCCAAGCCTTCCCCATTTCTCCTTCTCCCAAATCCATTCAGCTGATGTTCTGAAAGAGCTGCAAAATCTGGACCCCTACAAATCAGCCGGGCTAGACAATCTGGACCCTTTCTTTCTAAAATTATCTGCCGAAATTGTTGCCACCCCTATTACTAGCCTGTTCAACCTCTCTTTCGTGTCGTCTGAGATTCCCAAAGATTGGAAAGCAGCTGCGGTCATCCCCCTCTTCAAAGGGGGGGACACTCTTGACCCAAACTGCTACAGACCTATATCTATCCTACCGTGCCTTTCTAAGGTCTTCGAAAGCCAAGTCAACAAACAGATTACCGACCATTTCGAATCTCACCATACCTCCTCTGCTATGCAATCCGGTTTCAGAGCTGGTCATGGGTGCACCTCAGCCACGCTCAAGGTCCTAAACGATATCTTAACCGCCATCGATAAGAAACATTACTGTGCAGCCGTATTCATTGATCTGGCCAAGGCTTTCGACTCTGTCAATCACCATATCCTCATCGGCAGACTCGACAGCCTTGGTTTCTCAAATGATTGCCTCGCCTGGTTCACCAACTACTTCTCTGATAGAGTTCAGTGTGTCAAATCGGAGGGTCTGCTGTCCGGACCTCTGGCAGTCTCTATGGGGGTGCCACAGGGTTCAATTCTTGGACCGACTCTCTTCTCTGTATACATCAATGAGGTCGCTCTTGCTGCTGGTGAGTCCCTGATCCACCTCTACGCAGACGACACCATTCTGTATACTTCCGGCCCTTCTTTGGACACTGTGTTAACAACCCTCCAGGCAAGCTTCAATGCCATACAACTCTCCTTCCGTGGCCTCCAATTGCTCTTAAATACAAGTAAAACTAAATGCATGCTCTTCAACCGATCGCTACCTGCACCTACCCGCCTGTCCAACATCACTACTCTGGACGGCTCTGACTTAGAATACGTGGACAACTACAAATACT
The DNA here is from genome assembly GCF_002021735.2 of Oncorhynchus kisutch. Lineage (NCBI taxonomy): Eukaryota > Metazoa > Chordata > Actinopteri > Salmoniformes > Salmonidae > Oncorhynchus > Oncorhynchus kisutch. The sequence goes on from NC_034182.2 coordinate 42,618,129, forward strand.
TAGGTGTCTGGTTAGACTGTAAACTCTCCTTCCAGACCCATATCAAACATCTCCAATCCAAAGTTAAATCTAGAATTGGCTTCCTATTTCGCAACAAAGCATCCTTCACTCATGCTGCCAAACATACCCTTGTAAAACTGACCATCCTACCAATCCTCGACTTTGGCGATGTCATTTACAAAATAGCCTCCAATACCCTACTCAACAAATTGGATGCAGTCTATCACAGTGCAATCCGTTTTATCACCAAAGCCCCATATACTACCCACCATTGCGACCTGTACGCTCTCGTTGGCTGGCCCTCGCTTCATACTCGTCGCCAAACCCACTGGCTCCATGTCATCTACAAGACCCTGCTAGGTAAAGTCCCCCCTTATCTCAGCTCACTGGTCACCATAGCATCTCCCACCTGTAGCACACGCTCCAGCAGGTATATCTCTCTAGTCACCCCCAAAACCAATTCTTTCTTTGGCCGCCTCTCCTTCCAGTTCTCTGCTGCCAATGACTGGAACGAACTACAAAAATCTCTGAAACTGGAAACACTTATCTCCCTCACTAGCTTTAAGCACCAACTGTCAGAGCAGCTCACAGACTACTGCACCTGTACATAGCCCACCTATAATTTAGCCCAAACAACTACCTCTTTCCCAACTGTATTTAATTTTTATTTATTTATTTATTTTGCTCCTTTGCACCCCATTATTTTTTTATTTCTACTTTGCACATTCTTCCATTGCAAAACTACCATTCCAGTATTTTACTTGCTATATTGTATTTACTTTGCCATCATGGCCTTTTTTGCCTTTACCTCCCTTCTCACCTCATTTGCTCACATTGTATATAGACTTGTTTATACTGCATTATTGACTGTATGTTTGTTTTTACTCCATGTGTAACTCTGTGTCGTTTTATCTGTCGAACTGCTTTGCTTTATCTTGGCCAGGTCGCAATTGTAAATGAGAACTTGTTCTCAACTTGCCTACCTGGTTAAATAAAGGTAAAATAAAAATAAAAAATAAAAAACATTACATTACATCACAACACATGTCATTACATCACATTACATTACATTACCACACATTACATTACATTACATCACAATACATTACATTACATCACAATACATTACATTACATCACAATACATTACATTACATCACAATACATCACAATACATTCATCACAATAGAATACATGCCATTACATACAGTTAGTTGCATGAAATAACATTCCTATCTCTTAATTAAGATGCAATGCAACTAAGTTGCAGGAATTTTTTTGCCGGGAGACACACGAAGCTGATGCAACTCAGATTGATTCATGTGACATCGGCTCCAGTCTAAATAGGACCACTGTTTGGTATTAAAGCCTATGTATTACAGGTTATAAATATATCATTACATGAAAGAAATACACTATTTAGAAGACAACTACACATTTAATGGTTTTTCATTATTTTTTTTACTATTTTCTACATTGTAAAATAATGATGAAGACATCAAAACTATGAAATAACACGTACTGAATCATGTATTAACCAAAAAAGGGTTCAAAATATATTTTATATTTGAGATTATTCAATTTAGCCTCCCTTTGCACACTCTTGGCATTCTCTCAACCAGCTTCATGAGGTATTCACCTGGAATGCATTTCAATTAACAGGTATGCCTTCTTAAAAGTTGGAATTTGTTTCCTTCTTAATTTGTTTGAGCCAATTAGTTGTGTTGTGACATGGTAGGGGTGGTATACAGAAGGTTCCCCTATTTGGTAAAGGACCAAGTCCACATTATGGCAAGAACAGCTCAAATAAGCAGAGAGAAACAACAGTCTATCATTACTTTAAGACATAAAGGTCAGTCAATCTGGAACATTTCAAGAACTTTTGAACGTTTTTTCAAGTGCCGTCGCAAAAACCATCAAGCTCTATGATGAAACTGGCTCTCATGAGGACCACCACAGGAATGGAAAATCGAGAATTACCTCCGCTGCAGAGGATAAGTTCATTAGAGTTACCAGCCTCAGAAACTGCAGTGGTTTCTTTGCAGCAATTCGACCATGAAGGCCTGATTCAGACAGTCTCCTCTGAACATTTGATGTTGAGATGTGTCTGTTACTTGAACTCTGTGGAGATGTTTGGTTCCACCCGCATGTTTTTGTGAGATGCAGAGTAGGTGAATGGATGATCTCCACATGTGTGGTTCCCACCGTGAAGCATGGAGGAGGAGGTGTGATGGTGTAGGGGTGCTTTGCTGGTTGTAAATCATGGCACAGTTAACCACAGCATTCTGCAGTGATACGCCATCCCATCTGGTGTGGGCTTAGTGGGACTATCATTTGTTTTTCAACAGGACAATGACCCAAAACACACCTCCAAGCTATGTCAGAGCTATTTTACCAAGAAGGAGAGTGATGGAGTGCTGCTTCAGATGACCTGGCCTCCACAATCACCCGACCTCAACCCAATTGAGATGGTTTGGGATGAGTTGGACCACAGAGTGAAGGAAAAGCAGCCAACAAGTGCTCAGTATATGTGGGAACTCCTTCAATACTGTTGGAAAAGCATTCCAGGTGAAGCTGGTTGAGAGAAAGCCAAGAGTGTGCAAGCTGTCATCAAGGCAAAGGGTGGCTATTTGAAGAATCTCATATATAAAATATATTTTGATTTGTTTAACACTTTTTTTGGTTACTACATGATTCCATGTGTGTTATTTTATTGTTTTGATGTCTTCACTATTATTTTACAATGTAGAAAATAGTAAAAAATAAAGAAAAACCCTTGAATGAGTAGTTGTGAGTTGTGTTCTAAAACTTTGACCGGTAGTGTCTAACCTAAAAGAAAAAGAAAGAAAATGGAGCTAACTACATTAAAATAATCTCTCTGTCTCTCTAACCCAGTAGCCAGACTCAATTTATTCTGCTTGGTTTTGATGGATTGGCTGAAGCACTGTTTTCCAGTGACCACAGCATGGAAAAAAGAGAGAGAGAGAGAGACCGAGAGAGAGAGAGGGAGAGACCGAGAGAGAGAGAGAGAGAGAGAGACCAAGAAAACCTGAGTCTACGCCTTTGCTATGGTGAATCACTAAAACAATACAGAAATACACTACGGAAAAAGAAGGAACAGCACGTCAGAAATCAGCTCAATGTATTCGAAGAATCCATAGAATCTAATGACTTCTCGGATAATTGGAAAACTCTAAACAAACAACAATATGAAGAGTTATCTATTCAAAATGGAGATGGATAAACCTCTTCTCCAATCTTTTTGTCTCTATAACAAATAACAAACAGCAAAAACATATACATGATCAAATACAAATCTTAGAATCAACTATTAAAGACCAGAACCCACTGGATTCACCAATTACCTTGAATGAACTACAGGACAAAATACAAACCCTCCAACCCAAAAAGGCCTGTGGTGTTGATGGTATCCTCAATGAAATGATCAAATATACAGACCACATATTCCAATTGGCTACACTTAAACTCTTTAACATCATCCTCAACTCAGGCATCTTCCCTAATATTTGGAACCAAGTACTGATCACCCCAATCCACAAAAGTGGAGACAAATTTGACCCCAATAAGTACCGTGGGATATGCGACAAGATATGGAAAAATTGAAAAATCCTCTGCATTATCATTAAGAGGAGACTCCTACATTTCGTCAGCAAGATTTTCACCTGTTGCCATAATAAGAAGAGGTCAACAAACACCATAGATAATTATATATATATAAATATATTTATGTTTATGTTTATTTATTTTCCCTTTTGTACTTTACCTATTTGTACATCGTTACAACACTGTATATAGACATAATATGACATTTGTAATGTCTTTATTCTGCTGGAACTTCTGTGAGTGTAATGTTTACTTTTAATTTTTATTGTTTCTTTCAGTTTTGTTTATTATCTATTTCGCCAATGTTATCATATGTTTCCCATGTCAATAAAGACCTCATGTTGAAATTAATTGATTTGATAAAGAAAGGGTGGCAGAGAGAGAGAGAGAGAGGTGGGGGGGACAGAGAGAGGGAGACAGACATAGGGAGGGAGAGGGAGGGAGAGAGAGACAGAGATCTATTTCACTTGCTTTGACAATGCAAATGTATGTTTCTCATGCCAATAAAGCCCTTAAATTGAAGGGAAGGGAGACAGAGAGACAGACAGACAGAGGGAAAGGGAGGTGGGGGGAGACAGGGAGAGAGAGGGAGACAGACAGAGGGAGAGAGAGAGACAGACGGAGGGAGGGAGGGAGGGAGGGAGGGAGGGAGGGAGGGAGGGAGGGAGGGAGGGAGGGAGGGAGGGAGGGAGGGAGGGAGGGAGAGAGAAACAGAGAAAAAGACAGAGACAGAGAGAGAGAGATCTATTTCACTTGCTTTGGCAATGCAAATGTATGTTTCTCATGCCAATAAAGCCCTTAAATTGATTTGAATTCAAAGGGAAGGGAAGGGAGACAGGGAGAGGGAGGTGGAGGGAGAGAGAGAGAGGGAGAGAGAGAGACAGAGGGAGGGAGAGAGAGAGACAGACAGACAGATAGATGGAGACAGAAAGAGGGAGAGAGAGAGAGAGAGAGAGAGACAGACAGACAGACAGACAGACAGACAGACAGACAGACAGACAGACAGACAGACAGACAGACAGACAGACAGACGGGAGGGAGAGAGAGAGAGGGAGATGTACTGAGATGTAGGGAGAGAGAGAGAGAGAGAGAGAGAGAGAGAGACAGACAGGGGGAGGGAGAGGGGGGGAGAGAGAGAGATGGAGGGGGAGAGAGAGAGAGACAGAGAGAGAGAGAGAGAGAGAGCGAGGGAGATGGAGGGAGATGGAGGGAGACAGAGGTGGAATGTAGTATGGAGTAACAGGATCTACACAATAGACTTCCAGACTTCACAGGGAGAGGGACTCCCTCTGGCCTGTGCACACGGAGGCACTCTTCCTGGGGAATGTTCTGGGCACCAGACCCAGTGTTCTGTCAGTGGTCTGTCGGTGGTCTGTCGGTGGTCTGCCCCCATAATGCAGCTAGAGTAATACATGACTCACACACACACACACACACACCACACACACACACACACACACACACACACACACACACACACACACACACACACACACACACACACACACACACACACACACCCACTGAGGATTATGTGATGTATAGCTGCCACTGTACGGCTCCTGACCAATTCTGCTATTGATTTTTTTTTTACACTGACCTTTTTTTGTTTGTAATACCCAGTCTATATTATCTTCAATACCCAGTCTATATTACCTTCAAATCAAATTACATTTTATTGGTCACATGTATTTAGCCAATGTTATTGCGGGTGTAGTGAAATGCTTGTGTTTCTAGCTCCAACAGTGCAGTAATATCTAACAATTCACAACAATACACACAAATCTTAAAGTAAAATAATGGATTTAAGAAATATATAAATATTAGGATGAGCAATGTTGGAGTGGCTTTCACTAAAATATAGTAGAACATAATACAGTATATACATATGAGATGAGTAAAGCAGTATGTAAACATTATTAAAGTGGCCAGTGATTCCATGTCTCTGTATATGGGGCAGCAGCCTCTAAGGTGCAGGGTTGAGTAACCGGGTGGTAGCTGGCTAGTGATGGCTATTTAACAGTCTGATGGCCTTGAGATAGAAGCTGTTTTTCAGTCTCTCGGTCCCAGCTTTGATGCACCTGTACTGACCTCGCCTTCTGGAAGATAGCAGGGTGAACAGGCAGTGGCTCGGGTGGTTGATGTCCTTGATGATCTTCTTGGAGCTTTTCAACTTCTCCATTGTGGTCCCGTCGATGTGGATAGGGGGGTGGGGGGGGGGGTGCTCCCTCTGCAGTTTCCTGTCCTGTCGATGTGGATAGGGGGGGGGGGGGCTCTGCTGTTTCCTGTAGTCCACGATCAGCTCCTTCATTTTGTTGGTGTTGAGGGAGAGGTTATATTCCTGGTACCTCTCTCTCCCAGGGCCCTCACCTCCCTGTAAGGTGGTCTCGTCATTGTTGGTAATCAAGCCACCTACTGTTGTGTCGTCTGCGAACATGATGATAGAGATGGAGGCGTGCATGGCCACACAGTCATGGGTGAACAGGGAGTACAGGAGGGGGCCGAGCACACACCCCTGGGGGGCCCCTGTGTTGAGGATCAGCGAATAAGACACTCCTTCTGTACAGCAGGCGGACCGACGCACCAACTCTGATCAATGGGATTGAGATCTGTTCTCTCTGCTACCACACGGCAGGCAGTACCGATGCACCAACTCTGATCAATGGGATTGAGATCTGTTCTCTCTGCTACCACACGGCAGGCGGTACCAATGCACCAAGTCTGGAACCAACAGGACCCTGAACAGCTTCTACATAAAATGGTAGATAGCTCAGCAAAAAAAAAGAAACGTCCTCTCACAACTACATTTATTTTCAGTAAACTTAACATGTGTAAATATTTGTATGAATGATAACAAGATTCAACAACTAAACTTAAACAAGTTTCACAGACATGTGACTAACAGAAATTGAATAATGTGTCCCTGAACAAAGGGGGGGGGGTCAAGATCAAAAGTAACAGTCCGTATCTGGTGTGGCCACCAGATGCATTAAGTACTGCAGTGCATCTCCTCCTCATGGACTGCACCAGATTTACCAGTTCTTGCTGTGAGATGTTACCCCACTCTTCCACCAAGGCACCTGCAAGTTCCCTGACATTTTTGGGGGGGAATGGCCCTAGCCCTCACCCTCTGATCCAACAGTTCCCAGGCGTGATTAATGTGATTGAGATCTGGGCTCTTTGCTGGCCATGGCAGAACACTGACGTTCCTGTCTTGCAGGAAATCACACACAGAACACAACACAGAACGAGCAGTATGGCTGGTGGCATTGTCATGCTGGAGGGTCATGTCAGGATGAGCCTGCAGGAAGGGTACCACATGAGGGAGGAGGAAGTCTTCCCTGTTATGCACAGCGTTGAAATTGCCTGCAATGACAACAAGCTCAGTCCCATGATGCTGTGACACACCGCCCCAGACAATGATGGACCCTCCACCTCCAAAAGAAATCCCGCTCCAGAGTACAGGCCTCGGTGTAACGCTCATTCTATCGATGATAAATGCAAATCCGACCATCACCCCTGGTGAGGCAAAACTTTAACTTGTCAGTGAAGAGCACTTTTTGCCAGTCTTGTCTGGTCCAGCGACAGTGGATTTGTGCCCATAGGCGACGATGTTGCCGGTGAGGACGTGCCTTACAACAGGCCTACAAGCCCTCAGTCCAGCCTCTCTCAGCCTATTGCAGACAGTCTGAGCACTGATGGAGGGATTGTGCATTCCTGGTGTCACTCAGGCGGCTGTTGTTGCCATCCTGTACCTGTCCTGCAGGTGTGATGTTCGGGTGTACCGATCCTGTGCAGGTGTTGTTACACGTGGTCTGCCACTGCGAGGACGGTCAGCTGTCCACTCTGTCTCTCTGTAGCGCTGTCTTAGGCGTCTCACAGTACGGACATTCTACTGACCCAGATCTACAGTCCTCATGCCTCCTTGCAGCATGCTTAAGGCACGTTCACGCAGATGCGCAGGGACCCTGGGTCAGTAGAAGGTCCTCTTTAGTGTCCTAAGTTTTCATAACTGTGACCTTAATTTCCTACCGTCTGTAAGCTGTTAGTGTCTTAACAACCTTTCCACAGGTGCATGTTCATTCATTGTTTATGGTTCATTGAACCAGCATGGGAAACAGTGTTTAAACCCTTTACAATGAAGATCTGTGAAGTTATTTGGATTTTTATGAATTATCTTTGAAAGACAGGGTCCTGAAAAAGGGACAATTATTTTTTTACTGAGTTTATATTGGCAGAGCAGGGCTCAACAATCAGGTACATTTGGCAGGGGCCCACTGGGCCGGTGCCAACTGACAGCTACTGGCCCGAATTATATTGGGAATTATTTGGGGTTTAAGGCTGGGTTTCTGTACAGCACTTTGAGATATCAGCTGATGTACGAAGGGCTATATAAATAAATTTGATTTGATTTGATAAAGGTCCCAGGTCATCATCTGACAGTCAAACCTAACGATGAGTGCATCATTTTAATAGCAGGGGATTTTATCTTTCATTTGCAGGCTGAGCAAGTAGCCTATACAGGGTTCATCCAGACATTGGCTCATCAAATTAAAGGACTTTCAAGGAATTTTTCAAACACTTCATCTAAACTGCCTCGGATCTGGAGGACTCACTAAACGGAGAACATACCTGGTCATCCCTACTGCCTCTGATCTGGAGGACTCACTAAACGGAGAACATACCTGGTCATCCCTACTGTCTCTGATCTGGAGGACTCACTAAACAGAGAACATCCCTGGTCATCCCTACTGCCTCTGATCTGGAGGACTCACTAAACAGAAAACATCCCTGGTCATCCCTACGTCCTCTGATCTGGAGGACTCACTAAACACAGAACATCCCTGGTCATCTCTACTGCCTCTGATCTGGAGGACTCACTAAACAGAGAACATCCCTGGTCATCCCTACTGACTCACTAAACACGACATGCTTTGTTTGTAAATTAAGTCTGAGTGTTGGAAGCCCCAAAGATAAAATAAAACAAGAAAATGTTTCCATAATAGAAAGATTTTGAAAGGATTTATACTTTTACTTTTGATGCAGTAAGTATATTTTAAACCAAATACTTTTAGACTTTTACTCAAGTAGTATTTTACTGACTTTTAATTTTATTTGAGTCATTTTCTATTAAGGTATCTTTACCTTTACTCAAGTATGACAGGTGGATACTGCTGCTACCTTTGAACGCTCTCGTCAAATGTTCTAGAACATTCACATCCAGTATTTTGTTCTGAGAACATAGTAACCGTGTTCTGTGTATGTTTGGTGGGACATTGATGGGATATTCTCCTAACCCACAGAAAACTGGACAAATGAATTTTCATGCAATGATTCCATGAAACATCAGAGAACATGATTATACTCAAATCTCAGAACCACATGATGGGTTCTATCAGTCACTAAGGGGATGGTCTCTTGGAAACAGTCACTATGGGGATTGTGTCTTGGAAACAGTCACTAAGGGGATGGTCTCTTGGAAACAGTCACTTAGGGGATGGTCTCTTGGAAACAGTCCTTGCACATCACAGGAACATTCTTATGAAATTATTAGTTAACTTCTTGGATATAGGGGGCGCTCTTTTAATTTTTGGATGAAAAACGTTCCCGTTTTAAACAAGATATTTTGTCACGAAAAGATGCTCGACTATGCATATAATTGACAGCTTTGGAAATAAAACACTCTGACGTTTCCAAAACTGCAAAGATATTGTTTGTGAGTGCCACAGAACTGATGTTACAGAAAAAACCCAGATAAAAATACAATCAGGAAGTGCCGCATTTTTTAAAACCGCCTCATGGCAATGACTCCTTATATGGCTGTGGAGGAGCTAGGAGTCAGCTTACCTTTTCCACGTTTTCCCCAAGGGGTCTGCAGCATTGTGACGTATTTGTAGGCATATCATTGGAAGATTGACCATAAGAGACTACATTTACCAGGTGGTCGCTTGGTGTCCTCCGTCGCAATTATTGCGTAATCTCCAGCTGCAGTATTTTTCTGTTTTCTTCTGATGAGAAGCCAGCTGCCACCACTGATAGATTATCGAATAGATATGTGAAAAACACCTTGAGGATTGATTCTAAACAACGTTTGCCATGTTTCTGTCGATATTATGGAGCTAATTTGGAAAAAAGTTTGGCGCTGTAAGTGACTGCATTTTCGTTTTTTTTTTCTTAGCCAAACGTGATGAACAAAAGGGAGCTCTTTCTCTTATACAAATAATCTTTTGGGAAAAAATTTACATTTGCTATCTAACTGAGAGTCTCGTCATTGAAAACATCCGAAGTTCTTCAAAGGTAAATTATTTTATTTGAATGCTTTTCTTGTTTTTGTGAAAATGTTGCCTGCTGAATGCCAGGCTTAATGCTATGCTAGCTATCAATACTCTTACACAAATGCTTGTGTAGCTTTGGTTAAAGCATATTTTGAAAATCTGAGATGACAGTGTTGTTAACAAAAGGCTAAGCTTGTGTTTCAATATATTTCTTTCATTTAATTTGCGATTTTCATGAATAGTTAACGTTGCGTTATGCTAATGAGCTTGAGGCTATGATTACGCTCCCGGATACGGGATTGCTCGACGCTAGAGGTTAATAAATAATCTACATAAAGAATGAACAGCTTCGGTAATCAATTATATTGATTACCTGTATTCAAAATATCACTATTACAATATTGTTTTCACTGGTCCAAGTGGGATGATGATGGACTGACCAGTAGGGTTTACTGACACACACAGACGGGAGCATTCCCATGACATTTTTGCCTTTTCAGAAAGTTGGTATATTTTAGGTCAATTGAACATTACTGTTTCGAATAAATAATGATGTTAAAAACCAACAACTAACTTGCCCAGGTACACTGGAATCATTGTGACCAATTATAAATGTGTGTCACACTGCCAAGTCGAAGTGACACGAATGCTATTGTTTTGGTCGTAGAATCAAACCCTGCACTAGGGCCAACAACAACTATTACCATCAAGTAGGTTTAGGTTTGCTAGGGCGTTGTGAATGATGGTAGTATCCTCACTAAGGATCAGATGGTTTAGGTTTGCTAGGGCATTGTGAATGATGGTAGTATCCTCACTAAGGATCAGATGGTTTAGGTTTGCTAGGGCGTTGTGGATGATGGTAGTATCCTCACTAAGGATGAGATGGTTTAGGTTTGCTAGGGTGTTGTGGACGATGGTAGTATCCTCACTAAGGATCAGATGGTTTAGGTTTGCTAGGGCGTTGTGGATGATGGTAGTATCCTCACTAAGGATCAGATGGTTTAGGTTTGCTAGGGTGTTGTGAATGATGGTAGTATCCTCACTAAGGATCAGATGGTTCAGGTTTGTTAGGGCGTTGGGGACGATGGTAGTATCCTCACTAAGGATCAGATGGTTCAGGTTTGTTAGGGTGTTGTGAATGATGGTAGTATCCTCACTTAGGATCAGATGGTTCAGGATCAGATGGTACACACATGTCTTGTGTGTGTAGTGTGTGTGTGTGTGTGTGTGTTTAAGAATGTGCTGGTCCACATGCGGAACCAATTTCCCCAGTGAGTCTATAAGTTGAACGAGAGAGGAAGGAGACAGCAGGTTTGTATCCCAAAATGCACTGCTCTCCCTACATACAGCAATGCTTTCTGACCTGGCACCAGAAGGCTTTGATCAAAAGTGGAACACTATAAAGGGGATCTATGGTGTCATTTGGAACCCTTCATTGTGTAGCATTTACCCAATATAAAAGGTCCCAATTCAAACAGCCAGATGTACGTGTCGCGTGCGTGTGGATAAGAAGACAGAGAGAGGACCGTGAGAAAGATCGAGAGAGAGCAGAGAGAAAGATGGAAAGAGGACAGAGAGAGGACAGAGAGAGAGACAGAGATAGGATAGAGAGAGAGACAGAGAGAGGACAGAGAGAAAGATGGAGAGAGAACACAGAGAGGAAAGAGAGAAAGATGGCGAGAAGACAGAGACAGAGGGGGTGGAGGGAGAGAGAGAGGAGGGTAAAGACAGATGAGATGTTGGGGTGGAGAGAGAGAGGAGGGTAAAGACAGATGAGATGTTGGGGTGGAGAGATAGACAGAGAGGAGGGGGAGGCAGAGACAGTGTGGTGTGGAGAGAGAGAGAGGAGGGTCAAGACAGTTGAGATGTTTGGGTGGAGAGACAGAGAGGAGGGTAAAGACAGATGAGATGTGGGGTGGAGAGAGATAGACAGAGAGGAGGGGGAGACAGAGAGAGGGGGGAGAGAGTGTGGGGAGGGAGAGAGAGACAGAGGAGGGGGAGGCAGAGAGAGGGGGGAGAGAGTGTGGGGAGGGAGAGAGAGAGAGGAGGGTAAAGACAGATGAAATGTTGGAGCAGACAGAGGTGAATAACATGCTACAGGTCTCATTTCTTTTTCCAGGTGTAATTCCCTATGGATTCCTTATGCCCTGGTCAAACGTATACTATATAGGGAGCAGACCAAATCATTCTGTGGTTCTGACCTGGTTAGTTTGTGTTCTATACCTCCATGGTTCTGACCTGGTTAGTTTGTGTTCTATACCTCCATGGTTCTGACCTGGTTAGTTTGTGTTCTATACCTCCATGGTTCTGACCTGGTTAGTTTGTGTTCTATACCTCCATGGTTCTGACCTGGTTAGTTTGTGTTCTATACCTCCATGGTTCTGACCTGGTTAGTTTGTGTTCTAGACCTCCATGGTTCTGACCTGGTTAGTTTGTGTTCTATACCTCCATGGTTCTGACCTGGTTAGTTTGTGTTCTATACCTCCATGGTTCTGACCTGGTTAGTTTGTGTTCTTGCAGGCTTGAACTTCTTGCAGGCTTGTTTTCGAGTTGCTGTGCGTTTTGTTGCTAACCTGTTTTGCTACCTGACAACTTTACGGTTTTCACTTTTTAATTACCGTTCATATATTTATTTATTTTTTCCTCAACTTTTTCACTCCGGACGCTTTATCTGGACACGATTCGTCAGGACCTCCAACAGCCGAAGCTAAGTAGTAACATTAACATGATGACTTCTAATTGCAGCCGCTGTACTCGGCTTACGGCGAGGATAGCTGTGCTGCAAGCCCAGCTTCAGACGCAATCGTTAGGCAAGGGTAATTTCAGTGTAGGAAAGGATGAAATAGCGTCTGTGGCACCAGTAAGTACAGATAGTAGTGTAAATCCCCTGGCACAGTCCCCGCAGCCGGACAACTTTCTCACGGTTTCTGGAAGGAAATGCTGTAGGAACGCTCAACCGGTGTCGCTCATTCAGCCGACAGAAACTTTCAACCGGTTTTCCCCATTAAGCAGCGGGTCGGAGTCAGAGGCCGATTCTTCTCTGGTCTCTACTCCTCCCGTTACGGGGTCTGAGACGCCGAAGCTTCCCACCATTAGCTCTGACAAATTGAAAACTCTAGTCATTGGCGACTCCATTACCCGCAGTATTAGACTTAAAGCGAATCATCCAGCGATCATACACTGTTTACCCGGGGGCAGGGCTACCGACGTTAAGGCTAATCTGAAGATGGTGCTGGCTAAAGCTAAAACTGGCGAGTGTAGAGAGTATAGAGATATTGTTATCCACGTCGGCACCAACGATGTTAGGATGAAACAGTCAGAAATCACTAAGCGCAACATAGCTTCTGCGTGCATATCAGCTAGAAAGATGTGTCGGCATCGAGTAATTGTCTCTGGCCCCCTCCCAGTTAGGGGGAGTGATGAGCTCTACAGCAGAGTCTCACAACTCAATCGCTGGTTGAAAACTGTTTTCTGCCCCTCCCAAAAGTTAGAATTTGTAGATAATTGGCCCTCTTTCTGGGACTCACCCACAAACAGGACCAAGCCTGACCTGCTGAGGAGTGACGGACTCCATCCTAGCTGGAGGGGTGCTCTCATCTTATCTACCAACATAGACAGGGCTCTAACTCCTCTAGCTCCACAATGAAATAGGGTGCAGGCCAGGCAGCAGGCTGTTAGCCAGCCTGCCAGCATAGTGGAGTCTGCCATTAGCACAGTCAGTGTAGTCAGCTCAGCTATCACCATTGAGACCGTGTCTGTGCCTCGACCTAGGTTGGGCAAAACTAAACATGGCGGTGTTCGCCTTAGCAATCTCACTAGGATAAAGACCACCTCCATTCCTGTCATTACTGAAAGAGATCATGATACCTCACATCTCAAAATAGGGCTACTTAATGTTAGATCCCTTACTTCAAAGGCAATTATAGTCAATGAACTAATCACTGATCATAATCTTGATGTGATTGGCCTGACTGAAACATGGCTTAAGCCTGATGAATTTACTGTTTTAAATGAGGCCTCACCTCCTGGCTACACTAGTGACCATATCCCCCGTGCATCCCGCAAAGGCGGAGGTGTTGCTAACATTTACGATAGCAAATTTCAATTTACACAAAAAAAAATGACATTTTCGTCTTTTGAGCTTCTAGTCATGAAATCTATGCAGCCTACTCAATCACTTTTTATAGCTACTGTTTACAGGCCTCCTGGGCCATATACAGCGTTTCTCACTGAGTTCCCTGAATTCCTATCGGACCTTGTAGTCATAGCAGATAATATTCTAATCTTTGGTGACTTTAATATTCACATGGAAAAGTCCACAGACCCACTCCAAAAGGCTTTCAGAGCCATCATCGACTCAGTGGGTTTTGTCCAACATGTCTCTGGACCCACTCACTGTCACAGTCATACGCTGGACCTAGTTTTGTCCCATGGAATAAATGTGGTGGATCTTAATGTTTTTCCTCATAATCCTGGACTATCGGACCACCATTTTATTACGTTTGCAATTGCAACAAATAATCTGCTTAGACCCCAACCAAGGAACATCAAAAGTCGTGCTATAAATTCACAGACAACACAAAGATTCCTTGATGCCCTTCCAGACTCCCTCTGCCTACCCAAGGACGCCAGAGGACAAAAATCAGTTAACCACCTAACTGAGGATCTCAATCTAACCTTGCGCAATACCCTAGATGCAGTTGCACCCCTAAAAACAAAAAAAATGTCTCATAAGAAACTAGCTCCCTGGTACACAGAAAATACCCGAGCTCTGAAGCAAGCTTCCAGAAAATTGGAACGGAAATGGCGGCACACCAAACTGGAAGTCTTCCGACTAGCTTGGAAGGACGGTACCGTGCAGTACCGTAGAGCCCTTACTGCTGCTCGATCATCCTATTTTTCTAACTTAATTGAGGAAAATAAGAACAATCCGAAATTCCTTTTTAATACTGTCGCAAAGCTAACTAAAAAGCAGCATTCCCCAAGAGAGGATGACTTTCACTTTAGCAGTGATAAATTCATGAACTTCTTTGAGGAAAAGATTATGATTATTAGAAAGCAAATTACGGACTCCTCTTTAAACCTGCGTATTCCTCCAAACCTCAGTTGTCCTGAGTCTGCACAACTCTGCCAGGACCTAGGATCAAGAGAGACGCTCAAGTGTTTTAGTACTATATCTCTTGACACAATGATGAAAATAATCATGGCCTCTAAACCTTCAAGCTGCATACTGGACCCTATTCCAACTAAACTACTGAAAGAGCTGCTTCCTGTGCTTGGCCCTCCTATGTTGAACATAATAAACGGCTCTCTATCCACTGGATGTGTACCAAACTCACTAAAAGTGGCAGTAATAAAGCCTCTCTTGAAAAAGCCAAACCTTGACCCAGAAAATATAAAAAACTATCGGCCTATATCGAATCTTCCATTCCTCTCAAAAATTTTAGAGAAGGCTGTTGCGCAGCAACTCACTGCCTTCCTGAAGACAAACAATGTATACGAAATGCTTCAGTCTGGTTTTAGACCCCATCATAGCACTGAGACGGCACTTGTGAAGGTGGTAAATGACATTTTAATGGCATCGGACCGAGGCTCTGCATCTGTCCTCGTGCTCCTAGACCTTAGTGCTGCTTTTGATACCATCGATCACCACATTCTTTTGGAGAGATTGGAAACCCAAATTGGTCTACACGGACATGTTCTGGCCTGGTTTAGATCTTATCTGTCGGAAAGATATCAGTTTGTCTCTGTGAATGGTTTGTCCTCTGACAAATCAACTGTAAATTTCGGTGTTCCTCAAGGTTCCGTTTTAGGACCACTATTGTTTTCACTATATATTTTACCTCTTGGGGATGTTATTCGAAAACATAATGTAAACTTTCACTGCTATGCGGATGACACACAGCTGTACATTTCAATGAAACATGGTGAAGCCCCAAAATTGCCCTCGCTAGAAGCATGTGTTTCAGACATAAGGAAGTGGATGGCTGCAAACTTTCTACTATTAAACTCGGACAAAACAGAGATGCTTGTTCTAGGTCCCAAGAAACAAAGAGATCTTCTGTTGAATCTGACAATTAATCTTAATGGTTGTACAGTCGTCTCAAATAAAACTGTGAAGGACCTCGGCGTTACTCTGGACCCTGATCTCTCTTTTGAAGAACATATCAAGACCATTTCGAGGACAGCTTTTTTCCATCTACGTAACATTGCAAAAATCAGAAACTTTCTGTCCAAAAATGATGCAGAAAAATTAATCCATGCTTTTGTCACTTCTAGGTTAGACTACTGCAATGCTCTATTTTCCGGCTACCCGGATAAAGCACTAAATAAACTTCAGTTAGTGCTAAATACGGCTGCTAGAATCCTGACTAGAACCAAAAAATTTGATCATATTACTCCAGTGCTAGCCTCTCTACACTGGCTTCCTGTCAAAGCAAGGGCTGATTTCAAGGTTTTACTGCTAACCTACAAAGCATTACATGGGCTTGCTCCTACCTATCTCTCTGATTTGGTCCTGCCGTACATACCTATACGTACGCTACGGTCACAAGACGCAGGCCTCCTAATTGTCCCTAGAATTTCTAAGCAAACAGCTGGAGGCAGGGCTTTCTCCTATAGAGCTCCATTTTTATGGAACGGTCTGCCTACCCATGTCAGAGACGCAAACTCGGTCTCAACCTTTAAGTCTTTACTGAAGACTCATCTCTTCAGTGGGTCATATGATTGAGTGTAGTCTGGCCCGGGAGTGGGAAGGTGAACGGAAAGGCTCTGGAGCAACGAACCGCCCTTGCTGTCTCTGCCTGGCCGGTTCCCCTCTTTCCACTGGGATTCTCTGCCTCTAACCCTATTACAGGGGCTGAGTCACTGGCTTGCTGGGGCTCTCTCATGCTGTCCCTGGAGGGGGTGCGTCACCTGAGTGGGTTGATTCACTGTTGTGGTCATCCTGTCTGGGTTGCCCCCCCCCCCTTGGGTTGTGCCGTGGCGGAGATCTTTGTGGGCTATACTCAGCCTTGTCTCAGGATGGTAAGTTGGTGGTTGAAGATATCCCTCTAGTGGTGTGGGGGCTGTGCTTTGGCAAAGTGGGTGGGGTTATATTCTTCCTGTTTGGCCCTGTCCGGGGGGTGTCCTCGGATGGGGCCACAGTGTCTCCTGACCCCTCCTGTCTCAGCCTCCAGTATTTATGCTGCAGTAGTTTATGTGTCGGGGGGCTGGGGTCAGTTTGTTATATCTGGAGTACTTCTCCTGTCCTATTCGGTGTCCTGTGTGAATCTAAGTGTGCGTTCTCTAATTCTCTCCTTCTCTCTTTCTTTCTCTCTCTCGGAGGACCTGAGCCCTAGGACCATGCCCCAGGACTACCTGACATGATGACTCCTTGCTGTCCCCAGTCCACCTGGCCATGCTGCTGTTCCAGTTTCAACTGACCTGAGCCCTAGGACCATGCCCCAGGACTACCTGACATGATGACTCCTTGCTGTCCCCAGTCTACCTGGCCATGCTGCTGCTCCAGTTTCAACTTCCACCTGACTGTGCTGCTGCTCTAGTTTCAACTGTTCTGCCTTATTATTATTCGACCATGCTGGTCATTTATGAACATTGAACATCTTGACCATGTTCTGTTATAATCTCCACCCGGCACAGCCAGAAGAGGACTGGCCACCCCACATAGCCTGGTTCCTCTCTAGGTTTCTTCCTAGGTATTGGCCTTTCTAGGGAGTTTTTCCTAGCCACCGTGCTTCTCCACCTGCATTGCTTGCTGTTTGGGGTTTTAGGCTGGGTTTCTGTACAGCACTTTGAGATATCAGCTGATGTACGAAGGGCTATATAAATAAATTTGATTTGATTTGATTTGTTCTGGACCTCCATGGTTCTGACCTGGTTAGTTTGTGTTCTAGACCTCCATGGTTCTGACCTGGTTAGTTTGTGTTCTATACCTCCATGGTTCTGACCTGGTTAGTTTGTGTTCTATACCTCCATGGTTCTGACCTGGTTAGTTTGTGTTCTGGACCTCCATGGTTCTGACCTGGTTAGTTTGTGTTCTATACCTCCATGATTCTGACCTGGTTAGTTTGTGTTCTGGACCTCCATGGTTCTGACCTGGTTAGTTTGTGTTCTGGACCTCCATGGTTCTGACCTGGTTAGTTTGTGTTCTGGACCTCCATGGTTCTGACCTGGTTAGTTTGTGTTCTGGACCTCCATGGTTCTGACCTGGTTAGTTTGTGTTCTGGACCTCCATGGTTCTGACCTGGTTAGTTTGTGTTCTGGACCTCCACGGTTCTGACCTGGTTAGTTTGTGTTCTGGACCTCCATGGTTCTGACCTGGTTATTATTGTGTTCTGGACCTCCACGGTTCTGACCTGGTTAGTTTGTGTTCTGGACCTCCATGGTTCTGACCTGGTTATTATTGTGTTCTGGACCTCCACGGTTCTGACCTGGTTAGTTTGTGTTCTGGACCTCCATGGTTCTGACCTGGACATATAGATGACAAACACGGTTTTGAGAAATATCTAACTTTCAAATTACATAGTGTGTGTGTGTGTGTGTGTGTGTCTGTGTGTGTGTCTGTGTGTCTGTGTGTGTGTGTGTGTGTGTGTGTGTGTCTGTGTGTGTGTGTGTGTGTCTGTGTGTGTGTGTGTGTGTCTGTGTCTGTGTGTGTGTGTGTGTGTGTGTGTGTGTGTGTGTGTGTGTGTGTGTGTGTGTGTGTGTGTGTGTGTCTGTGTCTGTGTCTGTGTCTGTGTCTGTGTGTGTGTGTGTGTGTGTGTGTGTGTGTCTGTGTCTGTGTCTGTGTCTGTGTCTGTGTCTGTGTCTGTGTCTGTGTCTGTGTCTGTGTCTGTGTCTGTGTCTGTGTCTGTGTCTGTGTCTGTGTGTGTGTCTGTGTCTGTGTGTGTGTCTGTGTGTGTGTGTGTGTGTGTGTGTGTGTGTGTGTGTGTGGGGGGGGGAGAAAACCAGAACGATGCACAAATAGACTTGGCATGTTTTGGAAGAAATTGGCCATTTGCTAAACCATAGAAGAAGAAATTGGCCATTTGCTAAACCATAGAAGTGGTTCGAGTGAGTCAAAATTGTGGCTTTCTTGGAGTTC
This sequence comes from Oncorhynchus kisutch, assembly GCF_002021735.2. Lineage (NCBI taxonomy): Eukaryota > Metazoa > Chordata > Actinopteri > Salmoniformes > Salmonidae > Oncorhynchus > Oncorhynchus kisutch. The sequence goes on from NC_034182.2 coordinate 42,637,109, forward strand.
GAATGATTCGAGTGGTTATTCGATGGCACATATTAACAGTACATAGACCGACGCCTGGTGAATGTTCAATGGATTTCTTACATTTGTCCTCTCGTTGCCCCTGGTCTACAGGATGGTTCATCTGTCCGGTATTCTTACTCTGTTGTCCATTATCATATTAAAGAAGTCCAGAGCAGATATGAACTCCATTACTTCGCTGCCATTCTCCTCTTAATAACATTGCATAGATCACCAACGCAGATCTAGGGTTCAGCTTCCGTTGCCGACGGAAACCACAACACGGAGATGTATAGAATGGGTCTGTTGTATGTATGAAGAGTTTCAGAGCGTTGATCCAGAGCGGAGGAGTTCCTTTACACTAAACGCCACTCTGAGATCCTCTTGGACTTAATAAAGCTGTTACTGTGGTTTCAGCTCAGACTTCAAAGAGACTGAATGGACTTTATACAAAACTATTCTAGAAGGGCTGGGTGCTGTGTGTGTGCCCGAGTGTGTGTGCCCGTGTGTGTGTGTGTGCCCATGTGTGTGTGTGTGTGTGTGTGTGTGTGTGTGTGTGTGTGTGTGTGTGACTGATGTGGCTCCTTCAATTGCTGTTTATTTTCCTCTATAATTACAGTAGAATGGGTGGAGGGAGGGAGGGAGGGAGGGAGGGAGAGAGGGAGAGAGGGAGAGGGGGAGAGGGGGAGAGAGGGTGAGGGTGAGGGAGAGAGGGAGAGAGAGAGAGAGGGAGAGGGTGAGAGGGAGAGGGAGAGAGAGGGAGAGGGTGAGAGGGTGAGAGGGAGAGGGAGAGAGGGAGAGAGGGAGAGAGGGAGAGAGGGAGAGGGGGAGAGGGGGAGAGAGGGTGAGGGTGAGGGAGAGAGGGAGAGAGAGAGAGGGAGAGGGTGAGAGAGGGAGAGAGAGGGAGAGGGAGAGAGGGGGAGGGAGGGAGGGAGGGAGGGAGGGAGGGAGGGAGGGAGGGAGGGAGGGAGGGAGAGAGGGAGAGGGGGAGAGGGGAGAGAGAAGGAGAGGGTGAGGGAGAGAGGGTGAGAGGGAGAGGGAGAGAGGGAGGGAGGGAGGGAGGGAGAGAGGGAGAGAGGGAGAGGGGGAGAGAGGGAGAGGGGGAGAGAGGGTGAGGGTGAGGGTGAGAGAGAGGGAGAGGGTGAGAGGGAGAGGGAGAGAGGGAGAGAGAGGGTGAGGGTGAGGGTGAGAGGGAGTGAGAGGGAGAGGGAGAGAGAGGGAGAGGGTGAGAGGGAGAGAGGGAGGGAGGGAGGGAGGGAGGGAGAGAGAGAGAGAGAGAGAGAGAGAGAGGGAGAGAGAGGGTGAGGGAGAGAGGGAGAGGGAGAGAGGGAGAGAGGGAGAGAGGGAGAGGGGGAGAGGGAGAGAGAGGGAGAGGAGTTCCTCTTTCCCCACCACTAACTCTGTGTGTGTGTGTGTGTGTGTGTGTGTGTGTGTGTGTGTGTGTGTGTGTGTGTGTGTGTGTGTGTGTGTGTGTGTGTGTAGGGTGGTCTGGGAGAAACTACATCTCACAGCCTCACGTCAATGTTAGACGTTCATGTAGGCAAATCTGAACTCTCTCAACTCTGAAATCTTCAGGTCAGGTATTAACTCTGAACGGGGTTAAGAGCATCATTCGAACGGTCCTGCCCTGAACCAGGAAGATTCTAACTTCCTGAATAAGGAAATATCTCTTGATGAAATTCGAGAAACAATTAAATCTCTAAAGAGTGGCAAGACCCCGGGCCCAGATGGATACCCTGGTGAATTCTATAAAACATTCAGCAACATGCTCTCTCCCTACCTGCACAAACTGTTGGTTCAGGCCAATGAGGATGGAGCTCTCCCTTCTACTTTGGACGAAGACAGACCAATATCTCTCCTTAATACAGACCAAACTCTCTCCTTAATACAGACCAATAGCTCTCCTTAATACAGACCAATATCTCTCCTTAATACAGACCAATATCTCTCCTTAATACAGACCAATAGCTCTCCTTAATACAGACCAATATCTCTCCTTAATACAGACCAAACTCTCTCCTTAATACAGACCAATATCTCTCCTTAATACAGACCAATATCTCTCCTTAATACAGACCAATACCTCTCCTTAATACAGACCAATATCTCTCCTTAATACAGACCAATATCTCTTCTTAATACAGACCAATATCTCTCCTTAATACAGACCAATATCTCTCCTTAATACAGACCAATATCTCTCCTTAATACAGACCAATATCTCTCCTTAATACAGACCAATATCTCTCCTTAATACAGACCAATATCTCTCCTTAATACAGACCAATATCTCTCCTTAATACAGACCAATATCTCTCCTTAATACAGACCAATATCTCTCCTTAATACAGACCAATATCTCTCCTTAATACAGACAATATCTCTCCTTAATACAGACCAATATCTCTCCTTAATACAGACCAATATCTCTCCTTAATACAGACCAATATCTCTCCTTAATTACAGACCAATATCTCTCCTAATACAGACCATTCTCTCCTTAATACAGACCCAATATCTCTCCTTAATACAGACCAATACCTCTCCTTAATACAGACCAATATCTCTCCTTAATACAGACCAATATCTCTCCTTAATACAGACCAATATCTCTCCTTAATACAGACCAATATCTCTCCTTAATACAGACCAATATCTCTCCTTAATACAGACCAATATCTCTCCTTAATACAGACCAATTATCTCTCCTTAATACAGACCAATATCTCTCCTTAATACAGACCAATATCTCTCCTTAATACAGACCAATATCTCTCCTTAATACAGACCAATATCTCTCCTTAATACAGACTAATATCTCTCCTTAATACAGACCAATATCTCTCCTTAATACAGACCAAACTCTCTCCTTAATACAGACCAATATCTCTCCTTAATACAGACCAATATCTCTCCTTAATACAGACCAATATCTCTCCTTAATACAGACCAATATCTTCAATAAAAAAATATATCAATAACAGGCTTAGCACTTTAATTGGTCCATTCGGATCAGACCGGCTTTATCCCTAACAGAAACTCATTCTTCAATCTCAGGCGCCTCTTCAATATTATGTATTCGGGGCGGCAGGGTAGCCTAGTGGTTAGAGCGTTGGACTAGTGACTGGAAGGTTGCATGTTCAAACCCCCGAGCTGACAAGGTACAAATCTGTCGATCTGCTCCTGAACAGGCAGTTAACCATCTATTCAAGGTCCTACAGAAATGTAATATTGGAGATGAGTTCATAAATTGGATCCAGCTTTTATATAGGAACCCCTGAGCCAGAATACTCACTAATCAATCATTGTCGCCCCGATATAACCCTAACAGGGGGACAAGGCAGGGTTGTGCGCTGTCGCCTAGGCTCTTCGCCCTAATTATCGAACCGCTCACTCAGACGATTAGATCTCATGCAGCAATACACGGCTATAATACTAAAGATACTCTAAATAAGATCTCCCTATACGCAGATGACATCCTCCTCTATGTAACAGAACCCCAGGCTAGTATCCCAGCTATTCTTGATGTGATCAATTTGTTTGGTACCTTCTCGGGATACAGAATAAATTGGAACAAGAGTGAATTAATGCCCATACGGTCGCAAAATACCTCCTGGCTAGAACATCTCCCATTTAAGTTATCTTCAGAAAAATGTACCTACCTAGGAATTGTAGTTACCAAACAATACTCATTACTAAAGAGAATTTAAAGAGAATTTCCCCTCTCTGATACAAAAACTCAAAGCAAACATACTATTTTGGAGAACTCTCCCAATTTCTCTGCTCGGAAGAATTAATGCCATTAAAATGGTCTTCCTCCCACAACTGCTCTACCTATATCAGAACATCCCAGTATTCATACCTAAATCCTTTCATAAACAACTGGACTCAATTATCAATCCTTTCATCTGGGATTATAAAACACACAGGATCTCTCTGTCTCTGTCTCTGTCTCTGTCTCTGTCTCTGTCTCTGTCTCTGTCTCTGTCTCAGGATAGGTAAAAAACACCTCTGTAAATCCAAGATGGAAGGAGGATTGTCTCTCCCAAATGTTATATTTTATTACTGGGCCCGCTAACCTCTGCGTTGTTACGTTTCTGTTGGACGACGCACTTCCGTCATCCAGCTGGCTTAGTATGGAGTGTCACCCCTTCTCTATTGGCGCTGTGATTTTGTCACCTGTCAATCTGGAGATGTCACTTTATTGTAACAATCCTATTATACAGTCCGAATCTGGAAGCAAATTAAAGTCCACTTTGACCAATGTCATTCATGCTAAACCTTCCATGTTTGACGGATGCATTAAAATATGCCCCACCTCAGATAAACTGATATCGCATCTATATGATGCTTTTCAATCTGTTAGAGAGGTTAGTACACCTTATACAGATGCCATCAAGGCAAAATGGGAGGAAGAACTAGGGACTGACATCTCGGTGGCAGACTGGGAAGAGAGCTTGGAGTATATCCACACATGCTCCATTAATTCCAGACATCGTCTCATACAATTCAAGGTATTACACAGATTACACTATTCCAAAACTAAACTGCATAGGATAGTTCCTGATACATCCCCTACGTGTGATAATGTCAGGCTGCGCAGGGTACACTACTCCACTGCTTTGCTCTAGCTTGCATGATTATTGGTGTGGAATTTTTGGGATCCTCTCTGAAGTTTTGGAGACTTCAATAGATCCAGACCCGCTTCTGATAATCCTGGGAGTATCTGAGTCCCTAAACGGATTAACCAACCCCCAAAAAAACAACTAATCTCGTACGGTACACTTAGATATATTCTGAACAATAAATGATCAACATTTGATCAAATCTGGCAGCCTTTCCTCTCCTACTTGGACGAGTCTGCGCTGTGAATTTGTACTTATTAACGCACTCTCAATTGTAATATTTTAATCTACCTTTGGGCAGCATGTGCTGGCCCTGCCACCCGAGCAGTTGGGGGGGGGACAGGGGGATATCTTCCCTCTTTCTTTCTACGTGTCCTTGTTTTGTATGTCGTGTTTTGTATTATTTGTTCTGCACCCAGAACTCTGGGTCTTGTTGTTCCTGTGTGCTCCTTTATGTTTAGATATGAATTGTATACCTGTACACCACATCTTCTGTGTGTTTAATAACAAATATTTGAAACAATATTTGCCCCTAGTGGTTGGTTTCATGGATGGACATGGGATTCTGACCTGTATCACGACTGACCTGGATAGGTTGGAACAGACAAATCATCAGACAGGGTGGATCGGAGACGGGGAGAGAGAGAGAAGGAGAGAGGGCGAGAGGGAGAAAAGAGAAAACGAGAGAGGGAGAAAGGAGAAAACGAGAGTGGGAGAGAGGAGAAAATGAGAGTGAGAGAGGAGAAAACGAGAGAGAGAGAGAGAGAGGAGAGAGGAGAAAATGAGAGTGAGAGAGGTGAAAACGAGAGAGGGAGAGATAAGAGAAAGAGAGGAGAAATTGAGAGAGGGAGAAAGGAGAAAACGAGAGTGAGAGAGGAGAAAAGAAGAGGGGAAAAGAAGAAAGAAAGAGAGAGAGAGGAGAGATCAAGTCTTTCTGTTCATACATTCAAATGGGTAGAAAAAGAGGTATTTTTCCAAGAGACACCCAACCGCGCCGAAGCAAACACACACACACACACACACACACACACACACACACACACACACACACACACACACACACACACACACACACACACACACACACACACGTGGTAGTTCTGCTTGGATCCCTGGTCAAGAGCCAGGGCAAATGTTATCTTTCATAGCATGTGTAACAGTACCTGTTTCAGTACCTGTTTCAGTACCTGTTTCAGTCAGTACCTGTTTCAGTACCTGTTTCAGTCGGTACCTGTTTCAGTACCTGTTTCAGTACCTGTTTCAGTCAGTACCTGTTTCAGTACCTGTTTCAGTCGGTACCTGTTTCAGTCGGTACCTGTTTCAGTACCTGTTTCAGTCGGTACCTGTTTCAGTACCTGTTTCAGTACCTGTTTCAGTAAATGCATTGTGTGTGTGTCCACGTGTTCTGCGAGGTTCCTGTCCTGTAGGAGGGACATGCCACGGTTCAGCAGTAATAACATGGGTTCAGGTCCAAAACACACGTTCCACCCAGTCACCACACACGTTCCGGGACCTACGGTAAGGGAGTGTCTATGATCTCTGGATGGTACGGGCGTGGTGGACACAGATCCAGGAATGGGCAAGGCTAGATTCCACCTCCTAAAGGGTGTATATGTATATGTAGGCCTATATGATCACCTCGTCCAGGAGTCCCGCAGCACCTCCATGAGCAGGCTCACCTCACCCAGAGGGCTCACAGCACCTCCATGAGCAGGCCCACCTCACCCAGAGGGTGTGAAAACACATCCTCTGACTCCAGTAGCCTCTATAGATGTGGTTATAGCCTAAGGGCCTAAAGGAACCAGGCCAGTCAACCCTAAAGGAGGCCCTTACCCTCCATTGAACCCCAACCACCCTTTAGCCTAAGGGCCTAAGGGCCTAAGGGAACCAGGCCAGTCAACCCTAAAGGAGGCCCTTACCCTCCATTGAACCCCAACCACCCTTTAGCCTAAGGGCCTAAGGGCCTAAGGGAACCAGGCCAGTCAACCCTAAAGGATTGAACCCCAACCACCCTTTCCCTGCCCCACCCCATTGCCAAGTTCCCAGTCCTCTTCCCCTTTTCTACCTTTTCTTTCTCTCTCTCCTTCTCAAACTTTACCTTCCTTTCATACCCTCCTTCCATCCCACTCTTTCCCCCTGTCCTCTGTATGATCGGTGCTGGTTAGTTTCATAGTATTCCCTAGTTGTTTCTGTAGGACTATAGGAACCTTGACGCTTTGGTGTGCCCCAGAGTAGGAGAGAGAGGGGGAAAAGAGAGAGAGAGAGAGAGAGAGGGGGGGGGGGAGAGAGAGAGAGAGAGAGAGAGAGAGAGAGACTGAGAGAGAGAGAGAGAGAGAGAGAGAGAGAGAGAGAGAGAGAGAGAGACTGAGAGAGAGAGAGGCTGAGAGAGAGAGACTGAGAGAGAGAGAGAGAGAGAGAGAGAGAGAGAGAGAGAGACTGAGAGACTGAGAGAGAGAGACTGAGAGAGAGAGAGACTGATCCTCTAGAGCCAGATTGGGAAACTGTCAACTTCTCCCGACGACAACAGGGTTTTCCTGGAATCTGCTGTTTTGAACGATATTTGTAGAAAGACCAGAGCTTTTTAAACAACTGGGCAGATGCTCGACCTGGTCACTGCTTGTGGTTTAGTCCAGTTTACATGCTGTGATGCAGATTACTCTGCTTCAGTGTGTGTGTGTGTGTGTGTGTTGTGTGTGTGTGTGTGTGTGTGTGTGTGTGTGTGTGTGTGTGTGTGTGTGTGTGTGTGTGTGTGTGTGTGTGTGTGTGTGTGTGTGTGTGTGTGTAAGTACCCAAGTGTATTCATATTTGAGGGCACAAGACAGAGTGAAATCCATCACACACTGGCAGAGACATATCAGAGACATATCAGAGACATACCAGAGACATATCAGAGACATATCAGAGACATACCAGAGACATATCAGAGATATACCAGAGACATATCAGAGACATACCAGAGACATATCAGAGACATACCAGAGACATATCAGAGACATACCAGAGACATACCAGAGACATACAAGAGACATACCAGAGACATACCAGAGATATACCTTCTCTACCAGAGACATACCAGAGATATACCAGAGACATACCAGAGACATACCAGCTACATACCAGAGATATAATAGAGACATATCAGAGATATATCAGAGACATACCAGAGACATACCAGAGACATACCAGAGATATATCAGAGACATACCAGAGACATACCAGAGATATACCAGAGACATGCCAGAGATATATCAGAGACATACCAGAGACATACCAGAGATATATCAGAGACATACCAGAGACATACCAGAGATATATCAGAGACATACCAGAGACATACCAGAGATATACCAGAGACATACCAGAGGTATACTAGAGACATATCAGAGACATACTAGAGACATATCAGAGACATACCAGAGATATATCAGAGACATACCAGAGATATACCAGAGACATACCAGAGACATACCAGAGACATACCAGAGACATACCAAAGACATACCAGAGACATACCAGAGATATATCAGAGACATACCAGAGACACACCAGAGACATATTAGAGACATATCAGAGACATACCAGAGATATATCAGAGACATAGCAATTCAAATCAAATCAAATCAATTTGTATTTGTCACATACACATGGTTAGCAGATGTTAATGCGAGTGTAGCGAGATGCTTGTGCTTCTAGTTCCGACAATGCAGTATCAGAGACATATCAGAGACATACCAGAGACATATCAGAGACATACCAGAGACATATCAGAGATATACCAGAGACATATCAGAGACATACCAGAGACATACCAGAGACATACCAGAGACATACCAGAGAAATATCAAAGATATTCTACTACGTGATATATTCTACTACGTGATATATTCTACTACGTGATATATTCTACTAGTGATATATTCTACTAGTGATATATTCTACTAGTGATATATTCTACTACGTGCTATATTCTAATACGTGATATATTCTACTACGTGATATATTCTACTACTCTACTACGTGATATATACTACTACGTGATATATTCTACTAGTGATATATTCTACTACGTGATATATTCTACTAGTGATATATTCTACTAGTGATATATTCTACTACGTGATATATTCTACTAGTGATATATCTACTACTCTACTACGTGATATATTCTAATAGTGATATATTCTACTAGTGATATATCTACTACTCTACTACGTGATATATTCTAATATTGATATATTCTACTACGTGATATATTCTACTATGTGATATATTCTACTACGTGATATATTCTACTACTCTACTACGTGATATATTCTACTAGTGATATATTCTACTACGTGATATATTCTACTATGTGATATATTCTACTACGTGATATATTCTACTACTCTACTACGTGATATATTCTACTACGTGATATATTCTACTACATGATATATTCTACTACTCTACTACGTGATATATTCTACTATGTGATATATTCTACTACGTGATATATTCTACTATGTGATATATTCTACTACGTGATATATTCTACTACGTGATATATTCTACTACGTGATATATTCTACTACTCTACTACGTGATATATTCTACTACTCTACTATGTGATATATTCTACTGCGTGATATATTCTACTACTCTACTACGTGATATATTCTACTAGTGATATCTTTAAAAAGATGTGTTCGACAGGATTATCTACACATATGGCAGACCAATCAGAACTCATCTCACGGCATGTCCAGCCCACTCATTATCTCAGCCAATCATGGCTAGCGGGAATATTGCAGATTTTTCCAAACCAACTAGGTGTCCCGACTCAGGATATGACCCAGATACAGACACAGGAAGCAGATAGTACGATTCTCAGAATGTTTATTATAACACAGGGGCAGGCAGAGGGAAGGTCGAGGGCAGGAAAAGGGCAGGTCGAGGGCAGGAAAAGGGCAGGTCGAGGGCAGGCAAAGGGCAGGCAGAGGGCAGGTCGAGGGCAGGTCGAGGGCAGGCAGAGGGCAGGTCGAGGGCAGGCAGAGGGCAGGTCGAGGGCAGGTCGAGGGCAGGCAGAGGGCAGGTCGAGGGCAGGCAGAGGGCAGGTCGAGGTCAGGTCGAGGGCAGGTTGAGGTCAGGCAAAGGGCAGGTCGAGGTCAGGCAAAGGGCAGGTCGAGGGCAGGCAAAGGGCAGGTCGAGGTCAGGTCGAGGTCAGGTCGAGGTCAGGTCGAGGGCAGGTCGAGGTCAGGTCGAGGGCAGGCAAAGGTCAGGCAAAGGTCAGGCAAAGGGCAGGTCGAGGGCAGGCAAAGGGCAGGTCGAGGGCAGGCAAAGGGCAGGCAAAGGTCAGGCAAAGGGCAGGTCGAGGGCAGGCAAAGGGCAGGTCGAAGGCAGGCAAAGGGCAGGCAAAGGGCAGGTCGAGGGCAGGCAAAGGTCAGGCAAAGGGCAGGTCGAGGGCAGGCAAAGGGCAGGTCGAGGGCAGGCAAAGGGCAGGCAAAGGGCAGGTCGAGGGCAGGCAAAGGTCAGGCAAAGGTCAGGCAAAGGTCAGGTCGAGGGCAGGCAAAGGGCAGGTCGAGGGCAGGCAGAGGGCAGGTCGAGAGCAGGCAGAGGGCAGGTCGAGGTCAGGTCGAGGGCAGGTTGAGGTCAGGCAAAGGGCAGGTCGAGGTCAGGCAAAGGGCAGGTCGAGGGCAGGCAAAGGGCAGGTCGAGGTCAGGTCGAGGTCAGGTCGAGGTCAGGTCGAGGGCAGGTCGAGGTCAGGTCGAGGGCAGGCAAAGGTCAGGCAAAGGGCAGGTCGAGGGCAGGCAAAGGGCAGGTCGAGGGCAGGCAAAGGGCAGGTCGAGGGCAGGCAAAGGGCAGGCAAAGGTCAGGCATAGGGCAGGTCGAGGGCAGGCAAAGGGCAGGCAAAGGGCAGGTCGAGGGCAGGCAAAGGGCAGGCAAAGGTCAGGCAAAGGGCAGGTCGAGGGCAGGCAAAGGGCAGGTCGAGGGCAGGCAAAGGGCAGGCAAAGGGCAGGTCGAGGGCAGGCAAAGGTCAGGCAAAGGTCAGGCAAAGGTCAGGTCGAGGGCAGGCAAAGGGCAGGTCGAGGTCAGGCAAAGGTCAGGCAAAGGGCAGGTCGATGGCAGGCAAAGGGCAGGTCGAGGGCAGGCAAAGGGCAGGTCGAGGGCAGGCAAAGGGCAGGCAAAGGGCAGGTCGAGGTCAGGCAAAGGGCAGGTCGAGGTCAGGCAAAGGGCAGGTCGAGGTCAGGCAAAGGTCAGGCAAAGGGCAGGTCGAGGTCAGGCAAAGGGCAGGTCGAGGGCAGGCAAAGGGCAGGTCGAGGGCAGGTCGGGGGCAGGCAAAGGGCAGGTCGAGGGCAGGCAGAGGGCAGGTCGAGGGCAGGCAGAGGGCAGGTCGAGGGCAGGCAAAGGGCAGGTCGAGGGCAGGCAAAGGGCAGGTCGAGGTCAGGTCGAGGGCAGGCAAATGGCAGGTCGACGGCAGGCAGAGGTTCGTAATCCAACGCAGAGTCAATCTGGGACAAAACAGCAGGCTCAGGGTCAGGGTCCGGACAGGCAGAATGGTCAGAACCAGGAAGACTAGAAAACAAGAACTAGCTTGGGAACTGGAGAAAAGTCTGTTATTTTAAGGCACGTGAAAGTCCACATGTTCCAGAAAGCATTTATGCCAAAATCGCATCTTGATGAAAATTGAGGGGGATTTTTAGTAGTGTCCGGCGCCATACGCATCGTCTCCTGAAATGAGTCGAAACGAGTCACAGATGTTCCACTGCAAGGTTTATTATCCATCACTCCAAACTAACACAGAAAATGGCTTAACTTAACAGGAGAAATAAATAAAAACCACAGATATGATTGGTCGAATAAACAAGTGCTGCACCAGTGATATCTAAGGGTTTGGAGTCGTTATGGCACCAACCCAGCAGATGGATACACAGCCTGCAAAAGCGGAGGCAGGTATTTGTTTACGATAATTCAGTTAATTATCATTTTTAGATGAATTTGTTCGTTCATTTAGACGCATGACATAACGTTCAAACCTGGGCTGGTAAGAGATGGGTAACTAAATAATTATAGCCTGTTATTGCTGCCTACAGCCTATTATATTATTATCTACCTGTTATTGCTGCCTACGGCCTATTATATATTATATTATTATCTACCTGTTATTGCTGCCTACGGCCTATTATATATTATATTATTATCTACCTGTTATTGCTGCCTACGGCCTATTATATATTATATTATTATCTACCTGTTATTGCTGCCTACGGCCTATTATATATTATATTATTATCTACCTGTTATTGCTGCCTACGGCCTATTATATTATTATCTACCTGTTATTGCTGCCTACAGCCTATTATATTATTATCTACCTGTTGTTGCTGCCTACAGCCTATTATATTATTATCTACCTGTTATTGCTGCCTACGGCCTATTATATATTATATTATTATCTACCTGTATTGCTGCCTACGGCCTATTATATTATTATCTACCTGTTATTGCTGCCTACGGCCTATTATATTATTATATTATTATCTACCTGTTATTGCTGCCTACGGCCTATTATATATTATATTATTATCTACCTGTTATTGCTGCCTACGGCCTATTATATATTATATTATTATCTACCTGTTATTGCTGCCTACGGCCTATTATATATTATATTATTATCTACCTGTTATTGCTGCCTACGGCCTATTATATATTATATTATTATCTACCTGTTATTGCTGCCTACGGCCTATTATATTATTATCTACCTGTTGTTGCTGCCTACGGCCTATTATATTATTATATTATTATCTACCTGTTATTGCTGTCTACGGCTATTATATATTATATTATTATCTACCTGTTATTGCTGCCTACGGCCTATTATATATTATATTATTATCTACCTGTTATTGCTGCCTACGGCCTATTATATATTATATTATTATCTACCTGTTATTGCTGCCTACGGCCTATTATATATTATATTATTATCTACCTGTTATTGCTGCCTACGGCCTATTATATATTATATTATTATCTACCTGTTATTGCTGCCTACGGCCTATTATATATTATATTATTATCTACCTGTTATTGCTGCCTACGGCCTATTATATTATTATCTACCTGTTATTGCTGCCTACAGCCTATTATATTATTATCTACCTGTTATTGCTGCCTACGGCCTATTATATTATTATCTACCTGTTATTGCTGCCTACAGCCTATTATATTATTATCTACCTGTTATTGCTGCCTACGGCCTATTATATATTATATTATTATCTACCTGTTATTGCTGCCTACGGCCTATTATATTATTATCTACCTGTTATTGCTGCCTACGGCCTATTATATTATTATCTACCTGTTATTGCTGCCTACGGCCTATTATATTATTATCTACCTGTTATTGCTGCCTACGGCCTATTATATTATTATCTACCTGTTATTGCTGCCTACAGCCTATTATATTATTCTCTACCTGTTGTTGCTGCCTACGGCCTATTATATATTATATTATTATCTACCTGTTATTGCTGCCTACGGCCTATTATATATTATATTATTATCTACCTGTTATTGCTGCCTACGGCCTATTATATTATTATCTACCTGTTATTGCTGCCTACGGCCTATTATATTATTATCTACCTGTTATTGCTGCCTACGGCCTATTATATTATTATCTACCTGTTATTGCTGCCTACAGCCTATTAAATATTATATTATTATCTACCTGTTATTGCTGCCTACGGCCTATTATATATTATATTATTATCTACCTGTTATTGCTGCCTACGGCCTATTATATTATTATCTACCTGTTGTTGCTGCCTACGGATATTATATTATTATCTACCTGTTATTGCTGCCTACGGCCTATTATATTATTATCTACCTGTTATTGCTGCCTACGGCCTATTATATTATTATCTACCTGTTATTGCTGCCTACGGCCTATTATATTATTATCTACCTGTTATTGCTGCCTACGGCCTATTATATATTATATTATAAACTACCTGTTATTGCTGCCTACGGCCTATTATATATTATATTATTATCTACCTGTTATTGCTGCCTACGGCCTATTATATATTATATTATTATCTACCTGTTATTGCTGCCTACGGCCTATTATATATTATATTATTATCTACCTGTTATTGCTGCCTACGGCCTATTATATCTTATATTATTATCTACCTGTTATTGCTGCCTACGGCCTATTATATATTATATTATTATCTACCTGTTATTGCTGCCTACGGCCTATTATATATTATATTATTATCTACCTGTTATTGCTGCCTACGGCCTATTATATATTATATTATTATCTACCTGTTATTGCTGCCTACGGCCTATTATATATTATATTATTATCTACCTGTTGTTGCTGCCTACGGCCTATTATATATTATATTATTATCTACCTGTTGTTGCTGCCTACGGCCTATTATATTATTATCTACCTGTTATTGCTGCCTACGGCCTATTATATATTATATTATTATCTACCTGTTATTGCTGACCAACGGCCTATTATATTATTATCTACCTGTTGTTGCTGCCTACGGCCTATTATATATTATATTATTATCTACCTGTTATTGCTGCCTACGGCCTATTATATATTATATTATTATCTACCTGTTATTGCTGCCTACGGCCTATTATATTATTATCTACCTGTTATTGCTGCCTACGGCCTATTATATTATTATCTACCTGTTATTGCTGCCTACAGCCTATTAAATATTATATTATTATCTACCTGTTATTGCTGCCTACGGCCTATTATATATTATATTATTATCTACCTGTTATTGCTGCCTACGGCCTATTATATTATTATCTACCTGTTGTTGCTGCCTACGGATATTATATTATTATATTATTATCTACCTGTTATTGCTGCCTACGGCCTATTATATTATTATCTACCTGTTATTGCTGCCTACGGCCTATTATATTATTATCTACCTGTTATTGCTGCCTACGGCCTATTATATTATTATCTACCTGTTATTGCTGCCTACGGCCTATTATATTATTATCTACCTGTTATTGCTGCCTACGGCCTATTATATTATTATCTACCTGTTATTGCTGCCTACGGCCTATTATATTATTATCTACCTGTTATTGCTGCCTACGGCCTATTATATTATTATCTACCTGTTATTGCTGCCTACGGCCTATTATATATTATATTATTATCTACCTGTTATTGCTGCCTATGGCCTATTATATATTATATTATTATCTACCTGTTATTGCTGCCTACAGCCTATTATATATTATATTATTATCTACCTGTTATTGCTGCCTACGGCCTATTATATATTATATTATTATCTACCTGTTATTGCTGCCTACGGCCTATTATATTATTATCTACCTGTTATTGCTGCCTACGGCCTATTATATATTATATTATTATCTACCTGTTATTGCTGCCTACGGCCTATTATATTATTATCTACCTGTTGTTGCTGCCTACGGCCTATTATATATTATATTATTATCTACCTGTTATTGCTGCCTACGGCCTATTATATATTATATTATTATCTACCTGTTATTGCTGCCTACAGCCTATTATATATTATATTATTATCTACCTGTTATTGCTGCCTACGGCCTATTATATATTATATTATTATCTACCTGTTATTGCTGCCTACGGCCTATTATATATTATATTATTATCTACCTGTTATTGCTGCCTACGGCCTATTATATATTATATTATTATCTACCTGTTATTGCTGCCTACAGCCTATTATATATTATATTATTATCTACCTGTTATTGCTGCCTAAGGCCTATTATATTATTATCTACCTGTTATTGCTGCCTACGGCCTATTGTATATTATATTATTATCTACCTGTTATTGCTGCCTACGGCCTATTATATTATTATCTACCTGTTATTGCTGCCTACGGCCTATTATATATTATATTATTATCTACCTGTTATTGCTGCCTACGGCCTATTATATATTATATTATTATCTTCCTGTTATTGCTGCCTACGGCCTATTATATATTATATTATTATCTACCTGTTATTGCTGCCTACGGCCTATTATATCTTATATTATTATCTACCTGTTATTGCTGCCTACGGCCTATTATATATTATATTATTATCTACCTGTTATTGCTGCCTACGGCCTATTATATATTATATTATTATCTACCTGTTATTGCTGCCTACGGCCTATTATATATTATATTATTATCTACCTGTTATTGCTGCCTACGGCCTATTATATATTATATTATTATCTACCTGTTGTTGCTGCCTACGGCCTATTATATATTATATTATTATCTACCTGTTGTTGCTGCCGACGGCCTATTATATTATTATCTACCTGTTATTGCTGCCTACGGCCTATTATATATTATATTATTATCTACCTGTTATTGCTGCCTACGGACTATTATATATTATATTATTATCTGCCTGTTATTGCTGCCTACAGCCTATTATATTATTATCTACCTGTTATTGCTGCCTACGGCCTATTATATATTATATTATTATCTACCTGTTGTTGCTGCCTACGGCCTATTATATATTATATTATTATCTACCTGTTGTTGCTGCCTACGGCCTATTATATTATTATCTACCTGTTATTGCTGCCTACGGCCTATTATATATTATATTATTATCTACCTGTTATTGCTGCCTACGGCCTATTATATATTATATTATTATCTACCTGTTATTGCTGCCTACGGCCTATTATATATTATATTATTATCTACCTGTTATTGCTGCCTATGGCCTATTATATATTATATTATTATCTACCTGTTATTGCTGCCTACAGCCTATGATATATTATATTATTATCTACCTGTTATTGCTGCCTACGGCCTATTATATATTATATTATTATCTACCTGTTATTGCTGCCTACGGCCTATTATATTATTATCTACCTGTTATTGCTGCCTACGGCCTATTATATATTATATTATTATCTACCTGTTATTGCTGCCTACGGCCTATTATATTATTATCTACCTGTTATTGCTGCCTACGGCCTATTATATTATTATCTACCTGTTATTGCTGCCTACGGCCTATTATATTATTATCTACCTGTTATTGCTGCCTACGGCCTATTATATTATTATCTACCTGTTATTGCTGCCTACGGCCTATTATATTATTATCTACCTGTTATTGCTGCCTACGGCCTATTATATATTATATTATTATCTACCTGTTATTGCTGCCTATGGCCTATTATATATTATATTATTATCTACCTGTTATTGCTGCCTACAGCCTATTATATATTATATTATTATCTACCTGTTATTGCTGCCTACGGCCTATTATATATTATATTATTATCTACCTGTTATTGCTGCCTACGGCCTATTATATTATTATCTACCTGTTATTGCTGCCTACGGCCTATTATATATTATATTATTATCTACCTGTTATTGCTGCCTACGGCCTATTATATTATTATCTACCTGTTGTTGCTGCCTACGGCCTATTATATATTATATTATTATCTACCTGTTATTGCTGCCTACGGCCTATTATATATTATATTATTATCTACCTGTTATTGCTGCCTACAGCCTATTATATATTATATTATTATCTACCTGTTATTGCTGCCTACGGCCTATTATATATTATATTATTATCTACCTGTTATTGCTGCCTACGGCCTATTATATATTATATTATTATCTACCTGTTATTGCTGCCTACGGCCTATTATATATTATATTATTATCTACCTGTTATTGCTGCCTACAGCCTATTATATATTATATTATTATCTACCTGTTATTGCTGCCTAAGGCCTATTATATTATTATCTACCTGTTATTGCTGCCTACGGCCTATTGTATATTATATTATTATCTACCTGTTATTGCTGCCTACGGCCTATTATATTATTATCTACCTGTTATTGCTGCCTACGGCCTATTATATATTATATTATTATCTACCTGTTATTGCTGCCTACGGCCTATTATATATTATATTATTATCTTCCTGTTATTGCTGCCTACGGCCTATTATATATTATATTATTATCTACCTGTTATTGCTGCCTACGGCCTATTATATCTTATATTATTATCTACCTGTTATTGCTGCCTACGGCCTATTATATATTATATTATTATCTACCTGTTATTGCTGCCTACGGCCTATTATATATTATATTATTATCTACCTGTTATTGCTGCCTACGGCCTATTATATATTATATTATTATCTACCTGTTATTGCTGCCTACGGCCTATTATATATTATATTATTATCTACCTGTTGTTGCTGCCTACGGCCTATTATATATTATATTATTATCTACCTGTTGTTGCTGCCGACGGCCTATTATATTATTATCTACCTGTTATTGCTGCCTACGGCCTATTATATATTATATTATTATCTACCTGTTATTGCTGCCTACGGACTATTATATATTATATTATTATCTGCCTGTTATTGCTGCCTACAGCCTATTATATTATTATCTACCTGTTATTGCTGCCTACGGCCTATTATATATTATATTATTATCTACCTGTTGTTGCTGCCTACGGCCTATTATATATTATATTATTATCTACCTGTTGTTGCTGCCTACGGCCTATTATATTATTATCTACCTGTTATTGCTGCCTACGGCCTATTATATATTATATTATTATCTACCTGTTATTGCTGCCTACGGCCTATTATATATTATATTATTATCTACCTGTTATTGCTGCCTACGGCCTATTATATATTATATTATTATCTACCTGTTATTGCTGCCTATGGCCTATTATATATTATATTATTATCTACCTGTTATTGCTGCCTACAGCCTATGATATATTATATTATTATCTACCTGTTATTGCTGCCTACGGCCTATTATATATTATATTATTATCTACCTGTTATTGCTGCCTACGGCCTATTATATTATTATCTACCTGTTATTGCTGCCTACGGCCTATTATATATTATATTATTATCTACCTGTTATTGCTGCCTACGGCCTATTATATTATTATCTACCTGTTGTTGCTGCCTACGGCCTATTATATATTATATTATTATCTACCTGTTATTGCTGCCTACGGCCTATTATATATTATATTATTATCTACCTGTTATTGCTGCCTACAGCCTATTATATATTATATTATTATCTACCTGTTATTGCTGCCTACGGCCTATTATATATTATATTATTATCTACCTGTTATTGCTGCCTACGGCCTATTATATATTATATTATTATCTACCTGTTATTGCTGCCTACGGCCTATTATATATTATATTATTATCTACCTGTTATTGCTGCCTACAGCCTATTATATATTATATTATTATCTACCTGTTATTGCTGCCTAAGGCCTATTATATTATTATCTACCTGTTATTGCTGCCTACGGCCTATTATATATTATATTATTATCTACCTGTTATTGCTGCCTACGGCCTATTATATTATTGTCTACCTGTTATTGCTGCCTACGGCCTATTATATATTATATTATTATCTACCTGTTATTGCTGCCTACGGCCTATTATATATTATATTATTATCTACCTGTTATTGCTGCCTACGGCCTATTATATATTATATTATTATCTACCTGTTATTGCTGCCTACAGCCTATTATATATTATATTATTATCTACCTGTTGTTGCTGCCTACGGCCTATTATATATTATATTATTATCTACCTGTTGTTGCTGCCTACGGCCTATTATATTATTATCTACCTGTTATTGCTGCCTACGGCCTATTATATATTATATTATTATCTACCTGTTATTGCTGCCTACGGCCTATTATATATTATATTATTATCTACCTGTTATTGCTGCCTACAGCCTATTATATTATTATCTACCTGTTATTGCTGCCTACGGCCTATTATATATTATATTATTATCTACCTGTTGTTGCTGCCTACGGCCTATTATATATTATATTATTATCTACCTGTTGTTGCTGCCTACGGCCTATTATATTATTATCTACCTGTTATTGCTGCCTACGGCCTATTATATATTATATTATTATCTACCTGTTATTGCTGCCTACGGCCTATTATATATTATATTATTATCTACCTGTTATTGCTGCCTACGGCCTATTATATATTATATTATTATCTACCTGTTATTGCTGCCTACGGCCTATTATATATTATATTATTATCTACCTGTTATTGCTGCCTACGGCCTATTATATTATTATCTACCTGTTATTGCTGACTACGGCCTATTATATATTATATTATTATCTACCTGTTATTGCTGCCTACGGCCTATTATATTATTATCTACCTGTTATTGCTGCCTACGGCCTATTATATATTATATTATTATCTACCTGTTATTGCTGCCTACGGCCTATTATATATTATATTATTATCTACCTGTTATTGCTGCCTACGGCCTATTATATTATTATCTACCTGTTATTGCTGACTACGGCCTATTATATATTATATTATTATCTACCTGTTATTGCTGCCTACGGCCTATTATATTATTATCTACCTGTTATTGCTGCCTACAGCCTATTATATTATTATCTACCTGTTATTGCTGCCTACAGCCTATTAAATATTATATTATTATCTACCTGTTATTGCTGCCTACGGCCTATTATATATTATATTATTATCTACCTGTTATTGCTGCCTACGGCCTATTATATATTATATTATTATCTACCTGTTATTGCTGCCTACGGCCTATTATATTATTATCTACCTGTTATTGCTGCCTACGGCCTATTATATTATTATCTACCTGTTATTGCTGCCTACGGCCTATTATATATTATATTATTATCTACCTGTTATTGCTGCCTACGGCCTATTATATATTATATTATTATCTACCTGTTATTGCTGCCTACGGCCTATTATATATTATATTATTATCTACCTGTTGTTGCTGCCTACGGCCTAATATATTATATTATTATCTACCTGTTGTTGCTGCCTACGGCCTATTATATATTATATTATTATCTACCTGTTATTGCTGCCTACGGCCTATTATATATTATATTATTATCTACCTGTTATTCCTGCCTACAGCCTATTATATTATTATCTACCTGTTATTGCTGCCTACGGCCTATTATATATTATATTATTATCTACCTGTTGTTGCTGCCTACGGCCTATTATATATTATATTATTATCTACCTGTTGTTGCTGCCTACGGCCTATTATATATTATATTATTATCTACCTGTTGTTGCTGCCTACAGCCTATTATATTATTATCTACCTGTTATTGCTGCCTACGGCCTATTATATATTATATTATTATCTACCTGTTATTGCTGCCTACGGCCTATTATATATTATATTATTATCTACCTGTTATTGCTGCCTACGGCCTATTATATATTATATTATTATCTACCTGTTATTGCTGCCTACGGCCTATTATATATTATATTATTATCTACCTGTTATTGCTGCCTACGGCCTATTATATTATTATCTACCTGTTATTGCTGCCTACGGCCTATTATATATTATATTATTATCTACCTGTTATTGCTGCCTACGGCCTATTATATTATTATCTACCTGTTATTGCTGCCTACAGCCTATTATATTATTATCTACCTGTTATTGCTGCCTACAGCCTATTAAATATTATATTATTATCTACCTGTTATTGCTGCCTACGGCCTATTATATATTATATTATTATCTACCTGTTATTGCTGCCTACGGCCTATTATATATTATATTATTATCTACCTGTTATTGCTGCCTACGGCCTATTATATTATTATCTACCTGTTATTGCTGCCTACGGCCTATTATATTATTATCTACCTGTTATTGCTGCCTACGGCCTATTATATATTATATTATTATCTACCTGTTATTGCTGCCTACGGCCTATTATATATTATATTATTATCTACCTGTTATTGCTGCCTACGGCCTATTATATATTATATTATTATCTACCTGTTGTTGCTGCCTATGGCCTATTATATATTATATTATTATCTACCTGTTGTTGCTGCCTACGGCCTATTATATTATTATCTACCTGTTATTGCTGCCTACGGCCTATTATATATTATATTATTATCTACCTGTTATTGCTGCCTACGGCCTATTATATATTATATTATTATCTACCTGTTATTGCTGCCTACAGCCTATTATATTATTATCTACCTGTTATTGCTGCCTACGGCCTATTATATATTATATTATTATCTACCTGTTGTTGCTGCCTACGGCCTATTATATATTATATTATTATCTACCTGTTGTTGCTGCCTACGTCCTATTATATTATTATCTACCTGTTATTGCTGCCTACGGCCTATTATATATTATATTATTATCTACCTGTTATTGCTGCCTACGGCCTATTATATATTATATTATTATCTACCTGTTATTGCTGCCTACGGCCTATTATATATTATATTATTATCTACCTGTTATTGCTGCCTACGGCCTATTATATATTATATTATTATCTACCTGTTATTGCTGCCTACGGCCTATTATATTATTATCTACCTGTTATTGCTGCCTACGGCCTATTATATATTATATTATTATCTACCTGTTATTGCTGCCTACGGCCTATTATATTATTATCTACCTGTTATTGCTGCCTACAGCCTATTATATTATTATCTACCTGTTATTGCTGCCTACAGCCTATTAAATATTATATTATTATCTACCTGTTATTGCTGCCTACGGCCTATTATATATTATATTATTATCTACCTGTTATTGCTGCCTACGGCCTATTATATATTATATTATTATCTACCTGTTATTGCTGCCTACGGCCTATTATATTATTATCTACCTGTTATTGCTGCCTACGGCCTATTATATTATTATCTACCTGTTATTGCTGCCTACGGCCTATTATATATTATATTATTATCTACCTGTTATTGCTGCCTACGGCCTATTATATATTATATTATTATCTACCTGTTATTGCTGCCTACAGCCTATTATATTATTATCTACCTGTTATTGCTGCCTACGGCCTATTATATATTATATTATTATCTACCTGTTGTTGCTGCCTACGGCCTATTATATATTATATTATTATCTACCTGTTGTTGCTGCCTACGTCCTATTATATTATTATCTACCTGTTATTGCTGCCTACGGCCTATTATATATTATATTATTATCTACCTGTTATTGCTGCCTACGGCCTATTATATATTATATTATTATCTACCTGTTATTGCTGCCTACGGCCTATTATATATTATATTATTATCTACCTGTTATTGCTGCCTACGGCCTATTATATTATTATCTACCTGTTATTGCTGCCTACGGCCTATTATATATTATATTATTATCTACCTGTTATTGCTGCCTACGGCCTATTATATTATTATCTACCTGTTGTTGCTGCCTACGGCCTATTATATTATTATCTACCTGTTATTGCTGCCTACGGCCTATTATATTATTATCTACCTGTTATTGCTGCCTACAGCCTATTATATATTATATTATTATCTACCTGTTATTGCTGCCTACGGCCTATTATATTATTATCTACCTGTTATTGCTGCCTACGGCCTATTATATATTATATTATTATCTACCTGTTATTGCTGCCTACAGCCTATTATATATTATATTATTATCTACCTGTTATTGCTGCCTACGACCTATTCGATTCTGGGAATTGTTTATATAAGTCTCAATTAAACTATTTGATTATCTAAACCATATTGAATGTAAAGGTATTTGTTATGTTATTATTAGATAAGAAAAAGGTTCATTAGAAGTTTATTTGATTTTTTTTTATTAAAAGCGATTTGAGTTGTCGATGTGCCGACCAGCGCAAGAGAAAACAAAGGTCAATTCATGACCTTTTGACGTTGAATAAACACGCAGACAAATGAATTGATTTCCTTTTGAACTGAATTAATGGAGGTAAAAAGGGAACTACTAGCCTACTAATTCTAACTACTAGCCTACTACTTCTAACTACTAGCCTACTACTTCTAACTACTAGCCTACTACTTCTAACTACTAGCCTACTACTTCTAACTACTAGCCTACTACTTCTAACTACTAGCCTACTACTTCTAACTACTAGCCTACTACTTCTAACTACTAGCCTACTACTTCTAACTACTAGCCTACTACTTCTAACTACTAGCCTACTACTTCGGAGTCATAATTAAAAAATAAATACCTTGATGTTTTTTTGGGCAGGTCACAGATCGGCTCTCGGGAAACAATTTTCCGCGGGTTGGTTCGGGTTTGCAGAGAAACATCTGTCCTGATGCTGGATATCGGGTGGGTAACTGAACTGATGTGGCCTGTACGGGACAGGGTGCAGCTCCAAAGAACTCACCCGTGCAAGACTCTAGCCTACCCCGCTAACGAGCTACAGACAGGGACTCATAACCTCTGAAACAGCTCATAAAACCTCATAACTTCTGAAACAGCTCATAACGTCTCATAGCCTCTGAAACAGCTCATAACTTCTCATAACCTCTGAAACAGCTCATAATGACTCATAACCTCTGAAACAGCTCATAACGACTCATAACCTCTGAAACAGCTCATAACGACTCATAGCCTCTGAAACAGCTCATAACGACTCATAACCTCTGAAACAGCTCATAATGATGCATAACCTCTGAAACAGCTCATAACGACTCATAACCTCTGAAACAGCTCATAACGACTCATAACCTCTGAAACAGCTCATAACGACTCATAACCTCTGAAACAGCTCATAACGACTCATAACCTCTGAAACAGCTCATAACGACACATAACCTCTGAAACAGCTCATACTGCCCTTAACCTCTGAAACAGCTCATAACTGCCCATAACCTCTGAAACAGCTCATAACGACTCATAACCTCTGAAACAGCTCATAACTGCCCTTAACCTCTGAAACAGCTCATAACGACTCATAGCCTCTGAAACAGCTCATAACGATTCATAACCTCTGAAACAGCTCATAATGACTCATAACCTCTGAAACAGCTCATAACTGCCCTTAACCTCTGAAACAGACCTGTGTGTGTGTTTGTAGTGGGTTTAACTCCAGATGTGTGTGCATATTGCCCTGTGTGGTTGAGAAGATTTCTTTGGGGACCATAAAGCAAAATTGAGTTTTACGTAACAAGGTCTTTATTAAACCTCTAATCTTCCTGTAACGTCAAACCCCTGACCTGTCGTTTGTCCCCTTACACCAAACAACTATCCCTAACCCAAGGATCTAACCCTTAACCCCTGACCTGTCGTTTGTCCCCTTACACCAAACAACTATCCCTAACCCTAGGATCTAACCCTTAACCCCTGACCTGTCGTTTGTCCCCTTACACCAAACAACTATCCCTAACCCTAGGATCTAACCCTTAACCCCTGACCTGTCGTTTGTCCCCTTACACCAAACTATCCCTAACCCTAGGACCTAACCCTTAACCCCTGACCTGTCATTTGTCCCCTTACACCAAACTATCCCTAACCCTAGGACCTAACCCTAGGACCCACAGGTTGAGGTAAGGGTTGGATCCTGCCCCTGCCCTTCCACTGGCCTACCCATAACCCTAGGACCTAACCCTTAACCCCTGACCTGGCATTGGTCTCCCTACCCCTGACCCTAACCTTCCACTGGCCTACCCATAACCCTAGGACCTAACCCTAGGACCCACAGGTTGAGGTAATGGTTGGATTTATTAACAGTAGTCAACTATATTCATGGTGTTAACTGAAAATGACTTGGCCATCTAATGAGGGTGTCTGTAAAAGTATATAGCTCCTGTATGCATGTATGGACGGGGGTATTGTTCCTGTGTATATATGACTTACTGTTACTGTGTGTGAGCATATTGGGGTTAGCTGTCCCTGAGGGAATTAGAAGGAGAGTTCCGGGACCCATAATGTCAAATGGAGGTTAAAGAAACCGAAAACGGGTCCTTCCTGTTTCCAGTTCCTCTACTTCCTGTAACCCTATGAGGACATGACCTAAGGGTTAGGGGGAAAGGTCAACTGAAGTGTGACCCTAACCCTTCCGCTAGCCTTCCCATAACCTTAGGACCTAACCCGTACCTAACGTTGGTCTTCCAGTAGCCCCAGGAACCAACTATAAACCCTTCCAAGGTTAATAACTGGACCTTCTGATGTCCTCCCTGCCCCTCTAACCTGTCTATCACTCTCTTCTGATCTAATATATACCCCTCTCTACCCTGTCTATCACCCTCTTCTGATCTAATCTATACCCCTCTATCACCCTCTTCTGATCTAATCTATACCCCTCTAACCTGTCTATCATCCTCTTCTGATCTAATCTATACCCCTCTATCACCCTCTTCTGATCTAATCTATACCCCTCTATCACCCTCTTCTGATCTAATCTATACCCCACTAACCTGTCTATCATCCTCTTCTGATCTAATATATACCCCTCTATCAACCTCTTCTAGTCTAATCTATACCCCTCTAACCTGTCTATCACCCTCCTCTGATGTTAAATGGGGTTTCTGTTATACTCACAGACATAATTCAAACAGTTTTAGAAACTTCAGAGTGTTTTCTATCCAAATATACTAATAATATGCATATATTAGCAACTGGGACTGAGGAGCAGGCTGTTTACTCTGGGCACCGTCTTCATCCAAGCTACTCAATACTGCCCGTGCAACCATAATATGTTTTAAATCATTAAATAAATAAAAAAAAAACAGTCAGCTGTGATTTCCTGAATAATATTGACCTTCGAAAGGCTGCTTCAACCTGTTGTTGCTTTATTATCTCTCACAGACCCGGTCTGATCTCTGAATCTCTTTATTATCTCTCACAGACCCGGTCTGATCTCTGAATCTCTTTATTATCTCTCACAGTCCCAGTCTGATCTCTGAATCTCTTTATTATCTCTCACAGACCTGGTCTGATCTCTCAATCTCTTTATTATCTCTCACAGACCCGGTCTGATCTCTCAATCTCTTTATTATCTCTCACAGACCCGGTCTGATCTCTCAATCTCTTTATTATCTCTCACAGACCCGGTCTGATCTCTCAATCTCTTTATTATCTCTCACAGACCCGGTCTGATCTCTCAATCTCTTTATTATCTCTCACAGACCCGGTCTGATCTCTCAATCTCTTTATTATCTCTCACAGACCCGGTCTAATCCATCTTGTTGTCTTGTGTTTGATCTCAGCAGGGATGCTGTAGGAACGTTACTTTGTGTGTGTGTGTGTGTTAGTGTGTGTGTGCTTTAGCGTGTGTGTACTTTAGCGTGTGTGAATATGTGTGTGTGAGTGTGTTTGTGAGTGTGTTTGTGAGTGTGTTTGTGAGTGTGTTTGTGAGTGTGTTTGTGAGTGTGTGTGTTTTACAGCGTAGCATCGTAACATCCCTCAAGGCACGTTGTTAGTGAACAACATTTAAAGACCTGGGTAATCAATCACAGATAAAAGTTCACATCAGGGTCAGTCTGCTCAGCACTCCATCATCTGCAACACATATCTCTCTCTCTCTCTCCTCTCTCTCTCTCTCTCCTCTCTCTCTCTCTCTCTCTCTCTTCTCTTTCTGTCTCTCTCTCTCTTCTCTTTCTGTCTCTCTCTCTCTTTCTCTTTCTGTCTCTTTCTGTCTCTTCTCTCTCTCTCTCTCTCTCTCCTCTCTCTCTCTCTCTCTCTCACACCTCACCTCACCTCACCTCACCTCACCTGGTATTAATCTGTATAGATATATTACATCTAGTTACACTACATCTAGTTATACTACATCTAGTTATACTACATCTAGTTATACTACATCTAGATATACTACATCTAGTTATACTATATCTAGTTATACTATATCTAGTTATACTACATCTAGTTATACTACATCTAGTTATACTACATCTAGTTATACTACATCTAGTTATACTACATCTAGATATACTACATCTAGTTATACTACATCTAGATATACTACATCTAGTTATACAACATCTAGTTAAACTACATCTAGTTATACTACATCTAGATATACTACATCTAGTTATACTACATCTAGATATACTACATCTAGTTATACAACATCTAGTTAAACTACATCTAGTTATACTACATCTAGATATACTACATCTAGATATACTACATCTAGTTATACTACATCTAGTTATACTACATCTACACTACTACTTACCATATGGGTCTTTTGTAGCTGGTCCAGGATTGGTGATATATGAATGCTGCAGATCGTTTCTCAAAGCATGAACACACACAAACAGAGAGAGAGAGAGAGAGAGAGAGAGAGAGAGAGAGAGAGAGAGAGAGAGAGAGAGAGAGAGAGAGAGAGAGAGAGAGAGAGAGAGAGAGAGAGAGAGAGAGAGAGAGAGAGAGAGAGAGAGAGAGAGAGAGAGAGAGAGAGAGAGAGAGAGAGAGAGAGAGAGAGAGAGAGTTAGAGAGAGTTAGAGAGAGAGAGAGAGAGAGAGAGAGACTCACACACAGACCCAGTTGGTTACGACACATTTACAGATCAGTTCTGTGGGCACCATGTTGGATCAGATCCAGCATGTGGCTCCAGGGATCCCTGGGAGGGTTTGATGGACCTGTGTACAGGCTCAGTCATGTTGGGGTCTGGAGCTCCATATTATTAACAGTGTATTAACAGTGGAGCTGGGCATAAGACCAGGAGGACAGCAGAAGGTCAGGGCTACACTTTGAAGTGTGTGTGTGTGTGTGTGTGTGTGTGTGTGTGTGTGTGTGTGTGTGTGTGGTGTGTGTGTGGTGTGTGTGTGTGTGTGGTGTGTGTGTGTGTGTGTGTGTGTGTGCGTGAAACCTCTTCTGCTTTCTTCTCTGCAGGATCCAAGGCAACATTGACACACAGGAAAACACACAAATAAAAAACCAGGCTGAGAGTAAAAGGAGATGAGAAGACGAGAGGATGACAGGAGAGGAGGGGAGAGGAAGAGAGGAGGGGATGTGAGAGGAGGAGAGGATAAGAGGGGAGGAGAGAGGGGAGAGGAAGAGAGGAGGGGATGTGAGAGGAGGAGAGGATAAGAGGAGAGAAGGGGAGGAGAGAGGAGAGGATGGGAGGAGAGGAGGGGAGAGGAAGAGAGGAGGGGATGTGAGAGGAGGAGGGGATAAGAGGAGAGAAGGGGAGGAGAGAGGAGAGGATGGGAGGAGAGGAGGGGAGAGGAAGAGAGGAGGGGATGTGAGAGGAGGAGAGGATAAGAGGAGAGAAGGGGAGGAGAGAGGAGAGGATGGGAGGAGAGGAAGAGAGGACAGAAGGGGATGAGAGAGGAAGAGAGGAGGGGATGAGAGGAGAGGAAGAGAGGAGAGGAAGAGAGGAGAGGATAAGAGGAGAGAAGGGGAGGAGAGAAGGAGAGGAGAGGAAGAGAGAAGGAGAGGATGAGAGGAGGAGAAGAGAGGAAGAGAGTAAAAGAGAGGAGAGGAAGGGAGGAGAGGAGGAGAGGATAGGAAGAGAGGAAAGTAGAGGAGAGGAAGGGAGGAGAGAAGGAGAGGAGGAGAGGAGAGGAGAGGAAGAGAGGAGAGGAGAGGAAGAGAGGAGAGGAGAGAGGGACGGGCTGAGCTCGTACGTGGGAAAATGTCCTGCTTTTGATTGGAAACAGCTCCTAACACACACACACACACAGACACACACACACAAACAGACACACACACACACAAACACACAGACACACACACACACACACACACTCTGTAATGGCTTTACAAGAGTCATATAAACTGGAGGAAAAAGAGAGAAGAAACTTGAATACTTTCAGCCGTTAGGGTAGAGGTGTGTGTGTGTGTGTGTGTGTGTGTGTGTGTGTGTGTGTGTGTGTGTGTGTGTGTGTGTGTGTGTGTGTGTGTGTGTGTGTGTGTGTGTGTGTGTGTGTGTGTGTGTCCACAAACATTGAATGTGCAAGCTTAGACTTTTTCCACATTTTGTTACGTTTCAGCTTTATTCAAAAATGTATTAAATGATTGTTTTCCTTCATCAATCTACACAACATAATGACATCACAATAGCCCACAAGGACATCACAATAGCCCATAATGACATCACAATAGCCCATAATGACATCACAATAGCCCATAATGACATCACAATAGCCCATAATGACATCACAATAGCCCATAATGACATCACAATAGCCCATAATGACATCACAATAGCCCATAATGACATCACAATAGCCCATATTGACATCACAATAGACCATTTGCATTTACTTAAAAAGTATTCAGACCCTTTACTCAGTACTTTCGGCAGCAACAACAGCATCGAGTCTTCTTCTTCACTCCAAGCTTGGCACACCTGTATTTGGGGAGTTTCTCCCATTCTTCTCTGCAGATCCTCTCAAGTTCTGTCAAGTTGGATGGGGAGCATTGATGCACAGCTATTTTCAGGTCTCTCCAGAGATGTTCTTTGGGGTTCAAGTCCGGGTTCTGGCTGGGCCACTCAAGGACATTCAGAGACTAGTAGCCACTCCTGTATTGTCTTGGCTGTGTGCTTAGGGTCATTGTCCTGTTGGGAAGTGAACTTTCACTCCAGTCAGAGGTCCTGAGGGCTCTGTAGCAGGTTTTCATCAAGGATCTCTCTGTACTTTGCTCTGTTCATCTTTCCCTCGATCCTGACTAGTCTCCCAGTCCCTGCCGCTGAAAAACATTCCCACTGCATGATGCTGCCACCACCCTGCTTCACCGTAGGGATGGTGCCAGGTTTCCTCCAGACGTGATGCTGCCACCACCATGCTTCACCGTAGGGATGGTGACAGGTTTCCTCCAGACGTGACGCTTGGCATTCAGGCCGAAGAGTTCGGTTGGTTGTTTTTCTGGAAGGTTCTCCCGTCTCCACAGAGGAACTCTGGAGCTCTGTCAGAGTGACTATCAGGTTCTTGTTCAACTCCCAGACCAAGGCCTTTCTCCCCCGATTGCTCAGTTTGGCTGGGCGGCCAGCTCTCAGAAGAGTCTTGGTGGTTCCAAACGTCTTCCATTTAAGAATGAAGGAGGCCACTATGTTCTTGAGGACCTTCAATACTGCAGAAATGTTTAGGTACCCTTCTCCAGATCTGTGTCTCAACACAATCCTGTCTCGGAGCTCTACGGAAAATTCCTTCGACCTCATGTCTTTGTTTTTGCTCTGACATGCACTGTCAACTGTGGGACCTTATATATATATATATATATATATATATATATATATATATATATATATATATATATATATATATATATACAGGTGTGTGCTTTTCCAAATCCTGTCCAATCATTTGAAATTTACCACAGGTGGACTCCAATCAAGTTGTAGAAACATCTCAAGGACGATCAATGGAAACAGGATGCACTTGAGATCAATTTCGAGTCTCATAGCAAAGGGTCTGAATATTTATGTAAATAAGTCTCTGTTTTCTAAATATATTGTTAATTTGCCAACATTTCAAATTTCTGTTTTTGCTTTTTCATTATGGGGTATTGTGATGTCATTATGGGGTATTGTGATGTCATTATGGGGTATTGTGATGTCATTATGGGGTATTGTGATGTCATTATGGGGTATTGTGATGTCACTATGGGGTATTGTGACGTCATTATTGGGTATTGTGACGTCATTATGGGGTATTGTGATGTCATTATGGGGTATTGTGATGTCATTATAGGGTATTGTGTGTAGATTGATGAGGGGAATCAGGCTGTAATGTAAAAAATGTGGAAGAGGTCTGAATATTTTATGAAGGCACTGTGTGTGTGTGTGTGTGTGTGTGTGTGTGTGTGTGTGTGTGTGTGTGTGTGTGTGTGTGTGTGTGTGTGTGTGTGTGTGTGTGTGTGTGTGTGTGTGTGTGTGCGTGTGCATGTGCATGTGCGTGCGTGTGCGTGTGTGTGTGTGTCTATATGTCCTTTCAACTTGCCAGAGACCAGCTGTGCTGTTCAGACTCCCCTACGAAATGACGATATCTACTTGGTCCAGGTTAGTTGGTTAGCAGGTTAGATATATCCAAATGCAGAATCATATTATCATCATTGGGATACAGCTCAGTAGTCCTTACAACAAGTTAACTAGAAAAGTTTATTTACACACAGCTAGTTAGATACAACCAAGTTTAGAGACTTACCGGTGATGAGGTGGAACACACATACATGTCTGGCAGGTAGACTAGTGGTTAGAGTGTAGGGGCGGCAGGTAGCCTAGTGGTTAGAGTGTAGGGGCGGCAGGTAGCCTAGTGGTTAGAGTGTCGGGGGGGGCAGGTAGCCTAGTGGTTAGAGTGTAGGGGCGGCAGGTAGCCTAGTGGTTAGAGTGTAGGGGCGGCAGGTAGCCTAGTGGTTAGAGTGTAGAGGGGGCAGGTAGCCTAGTGGTTAGAGTGTAGAGGAGGCAGGTAGACTAGTGGTTAGAGTGTAGGGGCGGTAGGTAGCCTAGTGGTTAGAGTGTAGGGGCGGCAGGTAGCCTAGTGGTTAGAGTGTAGGGGGGGCAGGTAGTCTAGTGGTTAGAGTGTAGGGGCGGCAGGTAGCCTAATGGTTAGAGTGTAGGGGCGGCAGGTAGCCTAGTGGTTAGAGTGTAGGGGCGGCAGGTAGCCTAGTGGTTAGAGTGTTGGGGCGGCAGGTAGTCTAGTGGTTAGAGTGTAGGGGGGGCAGGTAGTCTAGTGGTTAGAGTGTAGGGGCGGCAGGTAGCCTAATGGTTAGAGTGTAGGGGCGGCAGGTAGCCTAGTGGTTAGAGTGTAGAGGGGGCAGGTAGCCTAGTGGTTAGAGTGTAGGGGGGGCAGGTAGCCTAGTGGTTAGAGTGTAGGGGCGGCAGGTAGTCTAGTGGTTAGAGTGTAGGGGCGGCAGGTAGCCTAGTGGTTAGAGTGTAGGGGCGGCAGGTAGCCTAATGGTTAGAGTGTAGGGGCGGCAGGTAGCCTAGTGGTTAGAGTGTAGAGGGGGCAGGTAGCCTAGTGGTTAGAGTGTAGGGGGGGCAGGTAGCCTAGTGGTTAGAGTGTAGGGGCGGCAGGTAGTCTAGTGGTTAGAGTGTAGGGGCGGCAGGTAGCCTAGTGGTTAGAGTGTAGGGGCGGCAGGTAGTCTAGTGGTTAGAGTGTAGGGGGGGCAGGTAGTTTAGTGGTTAGAGTGTAGGGGCGGCAGGTAGCCTAGTGGTTAGAGTGTAGGGGGGGCAGGTAGTCTAGTGGTTAGAGTGTAGGGGCAGCAGGTAGCCTAGTGGTTAGAGTGTAGGGGGGGCAGGTAGCCTAGTGGTTAGAGTGTAGGGGGGGCAGGTAGTCTAGTGGTTAGAGTGTAGGGGCGGCAGGTAGCCTAGTGGTTAGAGTGTTGGGGCGGCAGGTAGTCTAGTGGTTAGAGTGTAGGGGGGGCAGGTAGTCTAGTGGTTAGAGTGTAGGGGCGGCAGGTAGCCTAATGGTTAGAGTGTAGGGGCGGCAGGTAGCCTAGTGGTTAGAGTGTAGAGGGGGCAGGTAGCCTAGTGGTTAGAGTGTAGGGGGGGCAGGTAGCCTAGTGGTTAGAGTGTAGGGGCGGCAGGTAGTCTAGTGGTTAGAGTGTAGGGGCGGCAGGTAGCCTAGTGGTTAGAGTGTAGGGGCGGCAGGTAGTCTAGTGGTTAGAGTGTAGGGGGGGCAGGTAGTTTAGTGGTTAGAGTGTAGGGGCGGCAGGTAGCCTAGTGGTTAGAGTGTAGGGGGGGCAGGTAGTCTAGTGGTTAGAGTGTAGGGGCAGCAGGTAGCCTAGTGGTTAGAGTGTAGGGGGGGCAGGTAGCCTAGTGGTTAGAGTGTAGGGGGGGCAGGTAGTCTAGTGGTTAGAGTGTAGGGGCGGCAGGTAGCCTAGTGGTTAGAGTGTAGGGGCGGCAGGTAGCCTAGTGGTTAGAGTGTAGGGGCGGCAGGTAGTCTAGTGGTTAGAGTGTAGGGGGGGCAGGTAGTCTAGTGGTTAGAGTGTAGGGGCGGCAGGTAGCCTAATGGTTAGAGTGTAGGGGCGGCAGGTAGCCTAGTGGTTAGAGTGTAGAGGGGGCAGGTAGCCTAGTGGTTAGAGTGTAGGGGGGGCAGGTAGCCTAGTGGTTAGAGTGTAGGGGCGGCAGGTAGTCTAGTGGTTAGAGTGTAGGGGCGGCAGGTAGCCTAGTGGTTAGAGTGTAGGGGCGGCAGGTAGTCTAGTGGTTAGAGTGTAGGGGGGGCAGGTAGTTTAGTGGTTAGAGTGTAGGGGCGGCAGGTAGCCTAGTGGTTAGAGTGTAGGGGGGGCAGGTAGTCTAGTGGTTAGAGTGTAGGGGCAGCAGGTAGCCTAGTGGTTAGAGTGTAGGGGGGGCAGGTAGCCTAGTGGTTAGAGTGTAGGGGGGGCAGGTAGTCTAGTGGTTAGAGTGTAGGGGCGGCAGGTAGCCTAGTGGTTAGAGTGTAGGGGCGGCAGGTAGCCTAATGGTTAGAGTGTAGGGGCGGCAGGTAGCCTAGTGGTTAGAGTGTAGGGGCGGCAGGTAGCCTAGTGGTTAGAGTGTAGGGGCGGCAGGTAGTCTAGTGGTTAGAGTGTAGGGGGGGCAGGTAGTCTAGTGGTTAGAGTGTAGGGGCGGCAGGTAGTCTAGTGGTTAGAGTGTAGGGGCGGCAGGTAGTCTAGTGGTTAGAGTGTAGGGGGGGCAGGTAGTTTAGTGGTTAGAGTGTAGGGGCAGCAGGTAGCCTAGTGGTTAGAGTGTAGGGGGGGCAGGTAGCCTAGTGGTTAGAGTGTAGGGGCGGCAGGTAGCCTAGTGGTTAGAGTGTAGGGGCGGCAGGTAGCCTAGTGGTTAGAGTGTAGGGGCGGTAGGTAGCCTAGTGGTTAGAGTGTAGGGGCGGCAGGTAGCCTAGTGGTTAGAGTGTAGGGGCGGCAGGTAGTCTAGTGGTTAGAGTGTAGGGGCGGCAGGTAGCCTAGTGGTTAGAGTGTAGAGGTGGCAGGTAGCCTAGTGGTTAGAGTGTAGGGGGGGCAGGTAGCCTAGTGGTTAGAGTGTAGGGGCGGCAGGTAGCCTAGTGGTTAGAGTGTAGGGGCGGCAGGTAGCCTAGTGGTTAGAGTGTAGGGGCGGCAGGTAGTCTAGTGGTTAGAGCGTTGGGCCAGTAACTCAAATCCCGAGCTGATCAAGGTAAAAATCTGTCGTTCTGTCCCCTGAACAAGGCAGTTTAACCCACTGTTCCCCGGTAGGCCGTCATTGTAAATAAGAATTTGTTCTCATCTGACTTGCCCTAGTTAAATAAAGGTTGAATTGGATTAATCTATCCTGGTGCTTGGGCAGTTGATGAGACTTCATGTGGTCGTCTTTTCTATTGTTCAACAGCATCGTAAAAGACGGGTTAAAGTGTTTCTGAATTGTCTGTTTGACTGAATAATCGTGACGTACAATCTCTACCACAGTCTGTTCATGTTAACATTTGTATGTTTAGAATCAAGGTGTTTTTAATCTATTGACAACATGGCCGAATGTTAAAACAACCAACCAAAGCAAATCCCAAATGTTTATAGAATAAAAAACAAGAGTACAGCCGTTGTAGGGTTATGAGTCAAATAAGCAATTTACCTAAAAGGAGTACACTACAAGGGGCGTGGTCACGTTGATGTACACTACAAGGGGCGTGGTCACGTTGATGTACACTACAAGGGGCGTGGTCACGTTGATGTACACTACAAGGGGCGTGGTCACGTTGATGTACACTACAAGGGGTGTGGTCACGTTGATGTACACTACAATGGGCGTGGTCACGTTGATGTACACTACAAGGGGCGTGGTCACGTAGATGTACACTACAAGGGGCATGGTCACATTGATGTACACTACAAGGGGCGTGGTCACGTTGATGTACACTACAAGGGGCGTGGTCACGTTGATGTACACTACAAGGGTCGTGGTCACGTTGATGTACACTACAAGGGGCGTGGTCACGTTTATGTACACTACAAGGGGCGTGGTCACGTTGATGTACACTACAAGGGGCGTGGTCACGTTGATGTACCCTACCAGGGGCGTGGTCACGTTGATGTACCCTACCAGGGGCGTGGTCACGTTGATGTACACTACAAGGGGCGTGGTCACGTTGATGTCCACTACAAGGGCCGTGGTCACGTTGATGTACCCTACCAGGGGCGTGGTCACGTTGATGTACACTACAAGGGGCGTGGTCACGTTGATGTACACTACAAGGGGCGTGGTCACGTTGATGTACACTACAAGGGGCGTGGTCACGTTGATGTACACTACAAGGGGTGTGGTCACGTTGATGTACACTACAAGGGGCGTGGTCACGTTGATGTACACTACAAGGGGCGTGGTCACGTTGATGTACACTACAAGTTGCGTGGTCACGTTGATGTACACTACAAGGGGCGTGGTCACGTTGATGTACACTACAAGGGGCGTGGTCACGTTGATGTACGCTACCAGGGGCGTGGTCACGTAGATGTACACTACAAGGGGCATGGTCACATTGATGTACACTACAAGGGGCGTGGTCACGTTGATGTACACTACAAGGGGCGTGGTCACGTTGATGTACACTACAAGGGTCGTGGTCACGTTGATGTACACTACAAGGGGCGTGGTCACGTTTATGTACACTACAAGGGGCGTGGTCACGTTGATGTACACTACAAGGGGCGTGGTCACGTTGATGTACCCTACCAGGGGCGTGGTCACGTTGATGTACCCTACCAGGGGCGTGGTCACGTTGATGTACACTACAAGGGGCGTGGTCACGTTGATGTCCACTACAAGGGCCGTGGTCACGTTGATGTACCCTACCAGGGGCGTGGTCACGTTGATGTACACTACAAGGGGCGTGGTCACGTTGATGTACACTACAAGGGGCGTGGTCACGTTGATGTACACTACAAGGGGCGTGGTCACGTTGATGTACACTACAAGGGGTGTGGTCACGTTGATGTACACTACAAGGGGCGTGGTCACGTTGATGTACACTACAAGGGGCGTGGTCACGTTGATGTACACTACAAGTTGCGTGGTCACGTTGATGTACACTACAAGGGGCGTGGTCACGTTGATGTACACTACAAGGGGCGTGGTCACGTTGATGTACGCTACCAGGGGCGTGGTCACGTTGATGTACACTACAAAGGGCGTGGTCACGTTGATGTACCCTACCAGGGTCGTGGTCACGTTGATGTACCCTACCAGGGGCGTGGCCCTGTTGATGTACCCTACCAGGGGCGTGGTCACGTTGATGTACCCTACAAGGGGCGTGGTCACGTTGATGTGCACTACAAGGGGCGTGGTCACGTTGATGTACCCTACCAGGGGCGTGGTCACGTAGATGTACACTACAAGGGGCGTGGTCACGTTGATGTATCCTACAAGGGGCATGGCCCCTATAGTTACTATGCCCCCAGCCTTTAGTTACTATAGTTACTATGCCCCCTGCCTTTAGTTACTATAGTTACTATGCCCCCTGCCTTTAGTTACTATAGTTACTATGCTCCCAGCCTTTAGTTACTATGCTCCCAGCCTTTAGTTACTATGCCCCCAGCCTTTAGTTACTATAGTTACTATGCCCCCTGCCTTTAGTTACTATAGTTACTATGCCCCCTGCCTTTAGTTACTATAGTTACTATGCCCCCAGCCTTTAGTTACTATAGTTCCTATAGTTACTATGTCCCCAGCCTTTAGTTACTATAGTTACTATGCTCCCAGCCTTTAGTTACTATGCTCCCAGCCTTTAGTTACTATGCCCCAGCCTTTAGTTACTATAGTTACTATGCCCCCTGCCTTTAGTTACTATAGTTACTATGCCCCCAGCCTTTAGTTACTATAGTTACTATGCCCCCAGCCTTTAGTTACTATAGTTACTATGCCCCCAGCCTTTAGTTACTATAGTTACTATAGTTACTATGCCCCCTGCCTTTAGTTACTATAGTTACTATACCCCCTGCCTTTAGTTACTATAGTTACTATAGTTACTATGCCCCCTGCCTTTAGTTACTATAGTTGCTATACCCCCTGCCTTTAGTTACTATAGTTACTATAGTTACTATGCCCCTTGCCTTTAGTTACTATAGTTACTATGCCCCCAGCCTCTAGTTACTATAGTTACTATGCCCCCAGCCTCTAGTTACTATAGTTACTATGCCCCCAGCCTCTAGTTACTGTAGTTACTATGCCCTACAAGGGGCGTGGTCACATTGATGTACCCTACAAGGGGCGTGGTCACGTTGATGTATCCTACCAGGGGCGTGGTCACGTTGATGTACGCTACAAGGGGCGTTGTCACATTGATGTACACTACAAGGGGCGTGGTCACGTTGATGTACACTACAAGGGGCGTGGTCACGTTGATGTACCCTACCAGGGGCGTGGTCACGTTGATGTACACTACAAGGGGCGTGGTCACGTTGATGTACCCTACAAGGGGCGTGGTCACATTGATGTACCCTACAAGGGGCGTGGTCACATTGATGTACCCTACAAGGGGCGTGGTCACATTGATGTACCCTACAAGGGGCGTGGTCACATTGATGTACCCTACAAGGGTCGTGGTCACGTTGATGTATCCGACCAGGGGCGTGGTCACGTTGATGTACCCTACCAGGGGCGTGGTCACGTATATGTACCCTACAAGGGGCGTGGTCACGTTGATGTACACTACAAGGGGCGTGGTCACGTTGATGTACACTACAAGGGGCGTTGTCACGTTGATGTACACTACAAGGGGCGTGGTCACGTTGATGTACACTACAAGGGGCGTGGTTACGTTCATGTTGATGTACCCAGTAGGTCCCTCAGGTCCTCTGGCCTTTTAACTATCCCAAAGCCAAGGACCAAGAGGCATGGAGAGACAGCCGTTTAACTATCCCAAAGCCAAGGACCAGGAGGCATGGAGAGACAGCCGTTTAACTATCCCAAAGCCAAGGACCAGGAGGCATGGAGAGACAGCCTTTTAACTATCCCAAAGCCAAGGACCAAGAGGCATGGAGAGACAGCCGTTTAACTATCCCAAAGCCAAGGACCAAGAGGCATGGAGAGACAGCCGTTTAACTATCCCAAAGCCAATGACCAGGAGGCATGGAGAGACAGCCGTTTAACTATCCCAAAGCCCAGGACCAGGAGGCATGGAGAGGCAGCCTTTTAATTACCCCAAAGCCTAGGACCAGGAGGCATGGAGAGGCAGCCTTTTAGTTACTATGCTATGTCCCCAGCCTTTAATTACTATAGTTACTATGTCCCCAGCCTTTAGTTACTATAGTTGCTATGTCCCCAACCTATAGTTACTATAGTTACTATGTCCCCAGCCTTTAGTTACTATAGTTACTATGTCCCCAGCCTTTAGTTACTATAGTTACTATGTCCCCAGCCTTTAGTTACTATAGTTACTATGTCCCCCAGCCTTTAGTTACTATAGTTACTATGTCCCCAGCCTTTAGTTACTATAGTTACTATGCCCCCAGCCTTTAGTTACTATAGTTACTATGTCCCCAGCCTTTAGTTACTTTAGTTACTATGCTCCCAGCCTTTAGTTACTATGCCCCCAGCCTTTAGTTACTATAGTTACTATGCCCCCTGCCTTTAGTTACTATAGTTACTATGCCCCCAGCCTTTAGTTACTATAGTTACTATGCCCCCTGCCTTTAGTTACTATAGTTACTATGCCCCCTGCCTTTAGTTACTATAGTTACTATGCTCCCAGCCTTTAGTTACTATGCTCCCAGCCTTTAGTTACTATGCCCCCAGCCTTTAGTTACTATAGTTACTATGCCCCCTGCCTTTAGTTACTATAGTTACTATGCCCCCTGCCTTTAGTTACTATAGTTACTATGCCCCCAGCCTTTAGTTACTATAGTTCCTATAGTTACTATGTCCCCAGCCTTTAGTTACTATAGTTACTATGCTCCCAGCCTTTAGTTACTATGCTCCCAGCCTTTAGTTACTATAGTTACTATGCCCCCTGCCTTTAGTTACTATAGTTACTATGCCCCCAGCCTTTAGTTACTATAGTTACTATAGTTACTATGCCCCCAGCCTTTAGTTACTATAGTTACTATGCCCCCAGCCTTTAGTTACTATAGTTACTATAGTTACTATGCCCCTGCCTTTAGTTACTATAGTTACTATACCCCCTGCCTTTAGTTACTATAGTTACTATAGTTACTATGCCCCCTGCCTTTAGTTACTATAGTTGCTATACCCCCTGCCTTTAGTTACTATAGTTACTATAGTTACTATGCCCCTTGCCTTTAGTTACTATAGTTACTATGCCCCCAGCCTCTAGTTACTATAGTTACTATGCCCCCAGCCTCTAGTTACTGTAGTTACTATGCCCCCACCCTCTGGAATAGCCTGCCAGAGAACCTGAGGGGGGCTGAAATATATTTAAAACAGACCGTTCAAGCTTTGCTTTTCCTGTCTGTTTTTATTGCCATTCTTTAGTTTTTTTATCCTCTTATGTTTGTTGTTGTCAATATTTAAGTTTTTATTTTCATTGTTTTTGTTAGTTTTTTGTTGCTGTGAGGCACATTGTGTTGTGAATTCTTTGTGTTGTGAATTTACTATAGTTACTATAGTTACTATGCCCCCTGCCTTTAGTTACTATAGTTACTATACCCCCTGCCTTTAGTTACTATAGTTACTATAGTTACTATGCCCCCTGCCTTTAGTTACTATAGTTGCTATACCCCCTGCCTTTAGTTACTATAGTTACTATAGTTACTATGCCCCTTGCCTTTAGTTACTATAGTTACTATGCCCCCAGCCTCTAGTTACTATAGTTACTATGCCCCCAGCCTCTAGTTACTGTAGTTACTATGCCCCCACCCTCTGGAATAGCCTGCCAGAGAACCTGAGGGGGGCTGAAATATATTTAAAACAGACCGTTCAAGCTTTGCTTTTCCTGTCTGTTTTTATTGCCATTCTTTAGTTTTTTTATCCTCTTATGTTTGTTGTTGTCAATATTTAAGTTTTTATTTTCATTGTTTTTGTTAGTTTTTTTGTTGCTGTGAGGCACATTGTGTTGTGAATTCTGTAATAATGTGTTATAATGTCCCAATTTTTTTTTAAACTGCCTTAATTTTGCCAGACCCCAG
>NC_034182.2:42687731-42690231 GCF_002021735.2 Oncorhynchus kisutch
TGTGTGTGTGTGTGTGTGTGTGTGTGTAGAAACCGCAGCGTGAACAAAGACGAAAGCTATTACTCTAACCGCAGAACCACAAGGTCCTTAGTACCTTCCGTATGCTTAAACACACACACACACAAACACACACACACACACACACACACACCATTGTGTTAGCGCTGTACCCACACTGGTGTGGGAGGGAAAGGAAGAATATAACATGGAAGAACAGTGATTCCCGAAGATGAAATGGACGGATTCCCCAAGATGAATCGGTCGGACGGATTCCCGAAGATGAATCGGTTGGGTTCCCCAAGATGAATCGGTCGGACGGATTCCCGAAGATGAATCGGACGGATTCCCCAAGATGAATCGGTCGGACGGATTTCCGAAGATGAATCGTACAGATTCCCGAAGATGAATCAGATGGATTCCCGAAGATGAATCAGACGGTTCAGATCATGAAATACCATGGATCCCTCCCAAACCACAGCCCATTCTCTATATAGAGTCCTCTCCATAGACCTCTGGTCAAACGGCAGCCAGGTCACCTGTGATAAGTCAGTATTCAACGTTTATCCATGTCTGAGGAAGTCTGGAGATGACTGACCACTAGGGGGCAACAGTGAGCACTGTTTCCTTCAAGTAGGTTTTGACGAAAAGCACCTGCCTCTGAATTAACAATATATTGTTTCTGAATGAACAGGGGACATTATATGGCTTCTGAATGAATATTATTGCCGTAATGTAGCTTAGTGTTCATGTGAATTACCACCAACTCACCACACCTCCACTGGACTCTGATACTGATCGTTAAATCAATAAAACTGGGTTTATTACAGCATTATACACGCACGCACTTTACATATAAAGGCCCCCTGCCGTCTCTGTGACAACCACAAGTCGTTAGCTTGAATGCTAATTGTATCATAAGCTCCTGCTGTTAAAGGGTAGCACTCAAACCCTTTTCAAACATTATTATTTATTTTATTTTAAATTCAGGTGAGAAGTGGTTTTTTGGGGGGGGGGGGGGGGGTTGACGTAGTGTCTGATCAACACTTAGTCACTAAAATCATACTAACCAGGTGTCCACTGGCACACGCTCTGATGTGCATCACAGGCTAATATAGCTAATACAATGATGTGCATCACAGGCTAATATAGCTAATACAATGATGTGCATCACAGGCTAATATAGCGAATACAATGATGTGCATGGCAGGCTAATATAGCTAATACAATGATGTGCATCACAGGCTAATATAGCTAATACAATGATGTGCATCACAGGCTAATATAGCGAATACAATGATGTGCATGGCAGGCTAATATAGCTAATACAATGATGTGCATCACAGGCTAATATAGCTAATACAATGATGTGCATGGCAGGCTAATATAGCTAATACAATGATGTGCATCACAGGCTAATATAGCTAATACAATGATGTGCATGGCAGGCTAATATAGCTAATACAATGATGTGCATCACAGGCTAATATAGCTAATACAATGATGTGCATCACAGGCTAATATAGCTAATACAATGATGTGCATGGCAGGCTAATATAGCTAATACAATGATGTGCATCACAGGCTAATATAGCTAATACAATGATGTGCATCACAGGCTAATATAGCTAATACAATGATGTGCATCACAGGCTAATATAGCGAATACAATGATGTGCATGGCAGGCTAATATAGCTAATAAAATGATGTGCATCACAGGCTAATATAGCTAATACAATGATGTGCATCACAGGCTAATATAGCTAATACAATGATGTGCATCACAGGCTAATATAGCTAAGACAATGATGTGCATCACAGGCTAATATAGCTAATACAATGATGTGCATGGCAGGCTAATATAGCTAATACAATGATGTGCATCACAGGCTAATATAGCTAATACAATGATGTGCATCACAGGCTAATATAGCTAATACAATGATGTGCATGGCAGGCTAATATAGCTAATACAATGATGTGCAACACAGGCTAATATAGCTAATACAATGATGTGCATCACAGGCTAATATAGCTAATACAATGATGTGCATCACAGGCTAATATAGCTAATACAATGATGTGCATCACAGGCTAATATAGCTAATACAATGATGTGCATGGCAGGCTAATATAGCTAATACAATGATGCGCATGGCATGGTTCTGGGATGATTCCTCACTGTTCTCATGATCATTGCAACTCCACGAGGTGAGATCTTGAAGGAAGGAAGTGATCCCTGCTTTAGGTGGTACCACCCAACAGAAGGTAGTGATCCCTGCTTTAGGTGGTATCACCCAGGAGAAGGAAGTGATCCCTGCTTTAGGTGGTACCACCCAGGAGAAGGAAGTGATCCCTACTTTAGGTGGTACCACCCAATAGAAGGTGGTGATCCCTGCTTTAGGTAGTACCACCCTATCAGAAGGTACTGATCCCTGCTTTAGGTGGTACCACCCATGAGAAGGTAGTGATCCCTACTTTAGGTGGTACCACCCAACAGAA
>NC_034182.2:42695231-42717051 GCF_002021735.2 Oncorhynchus kisutch
TAGGAGACGAAATAGGAGACAGGAGGATGTAAACACAACGTGTAGGAGACGAAATAGGAGACATGAGGATGTAAACAACGTGTAGGAGACGAAATAGGAGACATGAGGATGTAAACAACGTGTAGGAGACGAAATAGGAGACATGAGGATGTAAACACAACGTGTAGGAGACGAAATAGGAGACATGAGGATGTAAACACAACGTGTAGGAGACGAAATAGGAGACATGAGGATGTAAACACAACGTGTAGGAGACGAAATAG
Source organism: Oncorhynchus kisutch (assembly GCF_002021735.2). Taxonomy (NCBI): domain Eukaryota; kingdom Metazoa; phylum Chordata; class Actinopteri; order Salmoniformes; family Salmonidae; genus Oncorhynchus; species Oncorhynchus kisutch. Next base: position 42,695,495 of record NC_034182.2, read on the forward strand.
GAGACATGAGGATGTAAACACAACGTGTAGGAGACGAAATAGGAGACAGGAGGATGTAAACACAACGTGTAGGAAACGAAGTAGGAGACATGAGGATGTAAACAACGTGTAGGAGACGAAATAGGAGACATGAGGATGTAAACAACGTGTAGGAGACAAAATAGGAGACATGAGGATGTAAACACAACGTGTAGGAGACGAAATAGGAGACATGAGGATGTAAACACAACGTGTAGGAAACGAAGTAGGAGACATGAGGACAATTTGAGAGAAAATTGAACATTTCTGGGCTCTTTTTATTTCAGCTCATTAAACACTTTGTTTATTTATGTTTATGTTTATTTATGTGTTTATGTTTATTTATGTGTTTATGTTTATTTATGTGTTTATGTTTATTTATGTGTTTATGTTTATTTATGCGTTTATGTTTCTTCTTTAGATAGTTTGATGCTGGAGGAGGAGAGGGAAAAAGAGGGGAAAACAGAGGAGAGAGAACGAGAAAGATGAAGAATGGAAAGTAGTAATTTAGGAGACAACCCTTGAGGGAGAAAGTTGATGAAGTACGTTTCTGCAGAAGGTACAGTTCGGACAGAGGTCATTGGTGCAAGTTGCTCATGATATATATATATATATATGTATATATACACACACACACTTCAGCCCGTAACACCAAAGTGGAAAGATTAGTAATGAAGAGAAAGAAGAAAGAAAGGTGGAAGGGAGAGAGGGGAGGGGGAGAGAGGGAGAGGGAGGGAGGGAGGGAGGGAGGGAGGGAGGGAGGGAGGGAGGGAGGGAGGGAGGGAGGGAGAGTCACATTTTCCCTTAATAAAAGAGCGTAACGGTGTGTCTCGGGACAAGGGTAATTGTGTTCTATGCGACTGCCAGGGCTTCAGAGGCCTGTTAACCTTATTGGAGGACTGGTACAGACATGATGCTGTCCTCTCTCCATGAACCTCACAACTCGTTTTATCTCAGTCTTATAAATCCTGTCTTTTTCCCCTCCTCCTCCTCCTCCTCCTCCTCCTCCTCCTCCTCCTCCTCCGCTCAGTCTCTCTCTACCTGGTCTTCATGTTTACTCTCAGAGCCAGACAGATCCTTTGGGCTGGTGGTGTGACGTCTGTACCGCGTGTGTGTGTTAGCAGCAACAACACACACACACACACACACACACGTAAGGGCGTGTTCGGAGTCAGGACCTTTAGCAATGCCAATACACCATGAGTTCAGATGGTTGAAAATCTGAATAAAATGTGACTTCTTCTTCTTCTTCTTCTTCTTCTTCTTCCAGACAACGTGAAGGACTTTGCTGTGTCCAGCTTCAAACACATGAACATATGCAACATCAGCTTCCCAGTGTAGAAAACATTAAGAATTCGTCGGGACATGGACTCTACAAGGTGTTGAAAGCAGGGATACTGGCCCATGTTGACTCTACAAGGTGTTGAAAGCAGGGATACTGGCCCATGTTGACTCTACAAGGTGTTGAAAGCAGGGATACTGGTCCATGTGGACTCTACAAGGTGTTGAAAGCAGGGATACTGGTCCATGTTGACTCTACAAGGTGTTGAAAGCAGGGATACTGGTCCATGTTGACTCTACAAGGTGTTGAAAGCGTTCCACAGGGATACTGGTCCATGTGGACTCTACAAGGTGTTGAAAGCAGGGATACTGGCCCATGTGGACTCTACAAGGTGTTGAAAGCAGGGATACTGGTCCATGTGGACTCTACAAGGTGTTGAAAGCGTTCCACAGGGATACTGGCCCATGTTGACTCCAAATGCTTCTTACAGTTGTGTCCAGTTGGCTGGATGTCCTTTGGGTGGTTGGACCATTCTTGAAAAACACTGGAAACGGTTGAGTGTGAAAAACCCTGGCAGCGTTGCAGTTCTTGACACAAACCGGTGCACCTGGCACCTACTACCATACCCTGTTAAGAGGCACTTAAATATTTTGTCTTGACCATTCACCCTCTGAATGGCAGACATACACAATCCATGTCTCAAGTCTTAAAAATCCTCTTATGGCTAGGGGGCAGTGTTCGGAAGTTCGGATGAATGATGTGCCCAAAGTAAACTGCCTGTTACTCAGGCCCAGAAGCCAAGATATAAATATAGTTGGTACCATTGGATAGAACACACTCTGACGTTTCTAACACTGTTACCGTGATGTCTGTGAGAACTGATATAGCAGGTGAAAACCTGAGGAGAATCCATTTCAATGCTCTCTGGGATATTTTTTATTGAATTGTTTATTTTATTGTACCTTTATTTAACTCGGCAAGTCAGTTAAGAACAAATTCTTATTTTCAATTACGGCCTAGGAACAGTGGGTTAACTGCCTGTTCAGGGGCAGAACGACGGCCTACCAGGGAACAGTGGGTTAACTGCCTGTTCAGGGGCAGAACGACAGCCTACCAGGGAACAGTGGGTTAACTGCATGTTCAGGGGCAGATCGACAGATTTGTACCTTGTCAGCTCGGGGATTTGAACTTGCAACCTTACTAGTCCAACGTTCTAACCACTAGGCTAGCCTGCCGCAAATAAAAAATAAATAGGACCCAGATTGCAGTTCCTATGGCTTCCACTAGATGTCAACAGTCTTTAGAAAGGGTTTCAGTTCCTTGAAAAACGAACAAGTTGTTGTAGTTTATCCAAGGTGTATCTCATTAGAAAAGTAGTCTTGTTGGCGCGTGAATGAGGTGCTGCTCTTCGTTATTTATCTTCCCTATTGAACATACTATTCTCCATCTTAAATATTATTGTTTATTTAGATATTCGAGTACCTGAGGATTAATTAGAAACATCATTTGACTTGTTTGGACAAACTTTACTGGTAACTTTTTTGGATTCGTTTGTATGCAGGTTGAACGAGTGGATTACTGAATCAAGCCAACTAAACGGACATGTTTGGAATAGAAAGAAGGACTTTATCGAACAAAACAACCATTAATTGTGTAGCTGGGACCCTTGGGAAACAGAGGAAGATCTTGGTTTGGAAAAGTGTTCTGTCCTCAGATAATCGCATGGTTCGTTTTTGCCGTGACGCCTTTTTGAAATGCAGTTGGTTTAACAATAAGCTTTTAATTGATGTAGGACAGTTGTATGTTCAAGAATGTTTAATATTACAATTTTATAATATAAAATTTGGCGCGCTCCAAGCTATACCGGATGTAGTCGATATTGATCCCTTCAGCGGGATCTGTGTGCTAAGTCTCCTCCCCTTCATCTACACTGACTGAAGTGGATTTAACAAGTGACATCAATAAGGGATCATATCTTTCACCTGGATTCACCTGGTCAGTCATAAGGAAAGAGCAGGTGTTCTTAATGTTTTGTACACTGTGCATAACACGTTATCTGTAATGTTTTGGCAACCACATATTTAAAGCTGTTATGGGACACGGCAGAGGGAATCAGCAGCGGGGACACGGGACACGGCAGCGGGGACACGGGAATCAGCAGTGGGAACACGGGAATCAGCAATGGGGACACGGTAGAGGGGACACGGGACACGGCAGTAGGGACATGGCAGTGGGGACAAGGCAGTGGGGACACGGAAGCGGGGACACGGCAGAGGGGACACGGGAATCAGAGGTGGGGACACGGCAGAGGGGACACGGCAGTGGGGACACGGCAGTGAGGACACGGCAGTAGGGACACGGCAGCGGGGACACGGCAGTAGGGACATGGGACACGGCAGTGGGGACACAGCAGCGGGGACACGGCAGTAGGGACACGGCAGCGGGGACACGGCAGCGGGGACACGGGACACGGCAGTGAGGACACGGCAGTAAGGACACGGCAGCGGGGACACGGCAGTAGGGACACGAGACACGGCAGTGGGGACACGGCAGCGGGGACACGGGACACGGCAGCGGGGACACGGCAGTAGGGACACGGCAGCGGGGACACGGCAGTAGGGACACGGCAGTAGGGACACGGGACACGGCAGTGAGGACACGGCAGCGGGGACACGGCAGCGGGGACACGGCAGTAGGGACACGGGACACGGCAGTGAGGACACGGCAGCGGGGACACGGCAGTAGGGACACGGCAGCGGGGACACGGCAGTAGGGACACGGCAGCGGGGACACGGCAGTAGGGACACGGCAGTAGGGACACGGCAGCGGGGACACGGCAGTAGGGACACGGCAGCGGGGACACGGCAGTAGGGACACGGCAGTAGGGACACGGCAGTGAGGACACGGCAGCGGGGACACGGCAGCGGGGACACGGCAGTGGGGACACGGCAGTAGGGACACGGCAGCGGGGACACGGCAGTAGGGACACGGCAGCGGGGACACGGCAGTAGGGACACGGCAGTAGGGACACGGGACACGGCAGTGAGGACACGGCAGCGGGGACACGGCAGCGGGGACACGGCAGTAGGGACACGGCAGCGGGGACACGGCAGCGGGGACACGGCAGTAGGGACACGGCAGTAGGGACACGGGAGTGGGGACACGGCAGAGGGGACACGGGAATCAGAGGTGGGGACACGGCAGAGGGGACACGGGAATCAGAGGTGGGGACACGGCAGAGGGGACACAGCAGCGGGGACACGGCAGCGGGGACACGGCAGCGGGGACACGGCAGTAGGGACACGGCAGCGGGGACACGGCAGTAGGGACACGGCAGCGGGGACACGGCAGTAGGGACACGGCAGCGGGGACACGGCAGTGGGGACACGGCAGCAGGGACACGGCAGCGGGGACACGGCAGTAGGGACACGGCAGTAGGGACACGGCAGTGAGGACACGGCAGCGGGGACACGGCAGCGGGGACACGGCAGCGGGGACACGGCAGCGGGGACACGGCAGTAGGGACACGGCAGTAGGGACACGGGACACGGCAGTGAGGACACAGCAGCGGGGACACGGCAGCGGGGACACGGCAGTAGGGACACGGCAGCGGGGACACGGCAGTAGGGACACGGCAGTAGGGACACGGCAGTAGGGACACGGGAGTGGGGACACGGCAGAGGGGACACGGGAATCAGAGGTGGGGACACGGCAGAGGGGACACGGGAATCAGAGGTGGGGACACGGCAGAGGGGACACGGCAGCGGGGACACGGCAGCGGGTACACGGCAGCGGGGACACGGCAGCGGGGACACGGCAGAGGGGACACGGCAGTGAGGACACGGCAGTGAGGACACGGCAGTATGGACACGGGACACGGCAGCGGGGACACGGCAGCGGGGACACGGCAGCTGGGACATGGCAGTAGGGACACGGGACACGGCAGTGGGGACACGGCAGTGGGGACACGGGAATCAGCAGTGGGGACATGGCAGAGGGGACACGGGACACGGCAGTGGGGACACGGCAACGGGGACACGGGACACGGCAGCGGGGACACGGGAATCAGCAGTGGGGACACGGGAATCAGCAGTGGGGAAACGGCAGCGGGGACACAGGACACGGCAGTGGGGACACGGGAATCAGCAGTGGGGACATGGCAGAGGGGACACGGGACACGGCAGTGGGGACACGGCAACGGGGACACGAGACACGGCAGCGGGGACACGGGAATCAGCAGTGGGGAAACGGCAGCGGGGACACAGGACACGGCAGTGGGGACACGGGAATCAGCAGTGGGGACACGGCAGAGGGGACACGGGACACGGCAGAGGGGAATCGTTAGGTCTGCTGCCCACTCTAAATAAGGGGACACGGCAGAGGGGAATTGTTAGGTGTGCTACCCACTCTAAATAAGGGGACACGGCAGAGGGGAATCGTTAGGTCTGCTACCCACTCTAAATAAGGGGACATGGCAGAGGGGAATCGTTAGGTCTGCTACCCACTCTAAATAAGGGGACATGGCAGAGGGGAATCGTTATGTGTGCTACCCACTCTAAATAAGGTGACACGGCAGAGGGGAATCGTTAGGTGTGCTACCCACTCTAAATAAGGGGACACGGCAGAGGGGAATTGTTAGGTGTGCTACCCACTCTAAATAAGGGGACACGGCAGAGGGGAATTGTTAGGTGTGCTACCCACTCTAAATAAGGGGACACGGCAGAGGGGAATCGTTAGGTGTGCTACCCACTCTAAATAAGGTGTAGGTTCGTACCTCTTGAAGTCACCTTCCACTAGGTCAGATGATCAAACCCGGTTTGGACAGAAACTTACTTCCCAGAACGTTTGCTACAATAGTAATAATAGCATAGTGTTGATGTGGGTCGACTATACCGACAAGATATACTGAGCAGTGAACAACCAATCAGATCTTCCCGTCTGTTCTTTGATATGCGCATCTGAGGGCAATAAAAAAAAATCACAAGTTCAAGCACAACTTAACTTAGTCACTATGGCATACTGCAAGTCAAAGCATTGAGTTACTGCTTACGGGGTACCACACACACACACACACACTGTTGTGATCTAGATGAATCAGAACAGCAATAGAGACAGCCTTTATCTCTGGGTGTCTTTAGTTAACCGCCACAATAGTGTGTGTGTGTGTGTGTGTGTGTGTGTGTGTGTGTGTGTGTGTGTGTGTGTGTGTGTGTGTGTGTGTGTGTGTGTGTGTGTGTTATTTGAAAATCAGCAGCCTCTGAGCACGATGAACCACAGGGAACGAGGGAAAGTTGAAAGAGAGGAGGAAGGAGGGAGACCGATCCCCCCCTCCCCCTCACTCTGCGTGAAGGAAAGGAGAAAGGAGCTCCTAGCTGTGGAAAGAGGGAATGATTTCCTTTCTTCCTGACAACATGAAGGAGCTCCTAGCTGTGGAAAGAGGGAACAGACAGACCCCCCCCCCACACACACACACACACACACACACACACACACACACACACACACTGACACTATACTCCCACTTCCTCTCCTCCCTTCCCACTCTCCTCCTCTCCCTCGTCCTCTCTTCTCTTCCCATTCTCTCCCTCTTCCTCACCTCTCTTCTCTTCTCTTCCCTTCCCACTCTCTTCTCTTCTCTTCCCACTCTCTTCCTCTCCCTCTCCTTCTTCCTCTCTTCCCTTCCCACTCTCTTCTTCTCCCTCTCTTCTCTTCCCACTCTCTTCCTCTCCCTCTCTTCTCTTCCCACTCTCTTCCTCTCCCTCTCCTTCTCCCTCTCTTCCCTTCCTACTCTCCTCCTCTCCTTCTCCCTCTCTTCCCTTCCTACTCTCCTCCTCTCCTTCTTCCTCTCTTCCCTTCCCACTCTCCTCCTCTTCAATATGCTCACATGGAAGGAGTAGCGGAACACTCCGACAAAGAGGAAGAAGAGGAGGATGAGGAATTTGTATCTCCCCACAGGATGTATTTTAAAGTATTGTAGGGAGAGGAGAACCACAGGAATGGTGTCTCTGGACATCTGGAGAAAATAAATTATAATTATAATTTTAAAAAAGAAATTAGAGAAAAAGTTCAAATTGAGACATCACTAGTAACATAATTGTGAGGTCAAAAGACTACACATTTAGAGACTACATTTGTTCATATGTCCTGTTCTGCTGATCTCTCATCTCTGCCCTGTCCTGCTGGTCTCTCATCTCTGCTCTGTCCTGATGGTCTCTCATCCTGCTCCTGTCCTGCTGGTCTCTCATCCTGCTCCTGTTCTGAAACTATCTCTAGAAACATGTCTACGTTTCATGTCAAATTGAACCTTCAAATCAAATAACATTGTATTGGTCACATACACATGGTTAGCAGATGTTAGTGGTCACGTGGTTAGCAGATGTTATTGGTCACATGGTTAGCAGATGTTAATGGTCACATGGTTAACAGATGTTATTGGTCACATGGTTAGCAGATGTTATTGGTCACATGGTTAGCAGATGTTATTGGTCACATGGTTAACAGATGTTATTGGTCACATACACATGGTTAGCAGATGTTATTGGTCACATGGTTAGCAGATGTTATTGGTCACATGGTTAGCAGAGGTTATTGGTCACATGGTTAACATATGTTATTGGTCACATGGTTAACAGATGTTATTGGTCACATGGTTAGCAGATGTTATTGGTCACATGGTTAGCAGATGTTATTGGTCACATGGTTAGCAGATGTTATTGGTCACATGGTCAGCAGATGTTATTGGTCACATGGTTAGCAGATGTTATTGCGAGTGTAGAGAAATGCTTATGCTTCTAGTTCTGACATGGCAGTAATATCTAACAAATTCCACAACAAAACCTAATACTCACAATCTAGTAAAGGAATGGGATGAGAATATATACATATAAAATATATGGATGAGCAGTGACAGAGCAGATAGATGTAATAGATCGTAAAGAATAGATGTGTGTTTGTGTGTGGTCGGACTCATCATGCGTGTGTGTGTCTGTGTGGTCGGACTCAGTGTGTGTGTGTGCGAGGTCGGACTCAGCATGTGTGTGTGTGTGTGTGTGTGTGGTCGGACTCAGCATGTGTGTGTGTGTGTCTGTGTGGTCGAACTCAGCATGTGTGTGTGTCTTTGTGGTCGGACTCAGCATGTTTGTGTGTGTGTGCGAGGTCGGACTCAGCATGTGTGTGTGTGTGTCTGTGTGGTTGGACTCAGCATGTTTGTGCGTGTGTGTGTGCGTGTATGGTCGGACTCAGCATGCGTGTGTGTGCGTCTACTCACAGTGATGATTTGTCCTTGTTTGCGGTCACACACACACGGCCACCACCACTTGACAGTCTTCTGTTGGAACCGTGACACCAGTTTCTCCTGTCCCTGTGACAGTATGTTTAAGGTTCTGTGTGATGAAGAGACATATCTCGACATTTTGTATGGGGAAGACAACACTTTTTTGTCCAATTGGAGATTCGACTTCTGTAAAAGACGCATGGAGGGAGGGAGGGAGGGAGAATGGTAGAGAATAGGAGAAGGAGAGAGAGAGATGGGGGGGCAAGAGAGGAGAGAAAAAGAGGAGTGATCAGGGGAGTGAGAGGGATGGATGGAGAGAGAGAGACAGACACTAAACCGAAGAGAAACCAACATCACTGCCTTCCTTAGAATGTGCTGACAGCCCTATGACATCAGAGGTAATAATAATTATAATATCACAGAAAAAAATAATTAGATATGTTACACAGAAAGAAAGACACATCCAGTGAGACAGAGAGAGACAGAGAGAGACAGAGAGAGACAGAGAGAGACAGAGAGAGAGAGACAGAGAGAGACAGACAGACAGATACAGAAAGCTAGACAGTCAGACAGAAAAGTGTTTTCACAGCGATTAACTTTTCGATGTAAGAATGTCTACTAAGCATGTAGCAGTGTGTGTGGTTCACGCAGACAGGAGCACATCAGGTTCCTATCAGTGTGTTTTCACTGGTTCTGTTCTTGTCATGTCGGAGATGACAAATGGGGCATTTAACAGATCTGTGGTTGAGAGACGGATGGAGGGATGAACGAAAATGGATGGAGAGAGAAAGAGAGAGAGAAAGAGAGAGAGAAAGTGAGCGTTATCGAGCAAAAGAGAGAGAGCACAAAAGAGAGAAAGTGTGTGTGAGTGAGAGCGAGCAAAAGAGAGAGAGCGAAAAATATAAAATAAGTAGGCTATGTGAAGGGATGAAGAGGAGAAAGTATATGGGGTATGTGCTGTGATGCCTCACTTCACTTGGAGTGATAGAAACACACAGTATGCTACCAAGGTAGTCGTAGAGATCTGGACAGGGATTTTAGGAGGAACCTTCCTCTTGAACTTATCAAGTTCTAGGAGAGTTCTAGGACAGTTCCAGGAGAGTTCCAGAAGAGTTCCAGGAGAGTTCCAGGAGAGTTCCAGGAGAGTTCCAGGAGAGTTCTAGGAGAGTTCCAGGAGAGTTCCAGGAGAGTTCCAGGAGAGTTCTAGAAGAGTTCCAGGAGGGTTCCAGGAGAGTTCTAGAAGAGTTCCAGGAGAGTTCTAGAAGAGTTCCAGAAGAGTTCCAGAAGAGTTCCAGAAGAGTTACAGGAGAGTTACAGGAGAGTTCCAGAAGAGTTCCAGGAGAGTTCCAGGAGAGTTCTAGAAGAGTTCCAGGAGAGTTCCAGAAGAGAACTAGAAGCGTTCCAGGAGAGTTCTAGAAGAGTTCCAGAAGAGTTACAGGAGAGTTACAGGAGAGTTACAGAAGAGTTACAGGAGAGTTACAGGAGAGTTCCATGAGAGTTCCATGAGAGTTCCATGAGAGTTCTAGGAGAGTTCCCAGGAGAGTTCCAGAAGAGTTCCAGAAGAGTTCCAGAAGAGTTCCAGGAGAGTTCTAGGAGAGTTCCAGGAGAGTTACAGGAGAGTTCTAGAAGAGTTCCAGGAGGGTTCCAGGAGAGTTCCAGGAGAGTTACAGAAGAGTTCCAGGAGAGTTACAGGAGAGTTCTAGGAGAGTTCCAGAAGAGTTCTAGAAGAGATCCATGAGAGTTCCATGAGAGTTCCATGAGAGTTCTAGGAGAGTTCCCAGGAGAGTTCCAGAAGAGTTCCAGAAGAGTTCCAGAAGAGTTCCAGGAGAGTTCTAGGAGAGTTCCAGTAGAGTTCCAGGAGAGTTCTAGAAGAGTTCCAGAAGAGTTCCAGAAGAGTTACAGGAGAGTTCCAGGAGAGTTCCAGGAGAGTTCTAGAAGAGTTCCAGGAGAGTTCCATGAGAGTTCCAGGAGAGTTCTAGGAGAGTTCTAGGAGAGTTCCAGGAGAGTTCCATGAGAGTTCCATGAGAGTTCAAGGAGAGTTCTAGGAGAGTTCCTGAAGAGTTCCAGAAGAGTTCCAGGAGAGTTCTAGGAGAGTTCCAGGAGAGTTCCAGAAGAGTTCCAGGAGAGTTCTAGAAGAGTTCTAGAAGAGTTCCAGGAGAGTTCCAGAAGAGTTCCAGAAGAGTTACAGGAGAGTTACAGGAGAGTTACAGGAGAGTTCCAGAAGAGTTCAAGGAGAGTTCTAGAACAGTTCTAGAAGAGTTCCAGGAGAGTTCAAGGAGAGTTCCAGGAGAGTTCCAGGAGAGTTCCAGGAGGGTTCCAGGAGAGTTCTAGAAGAGTTCCAGGAGGGTTCCAGGAGAGTTCCAGGAGAGTTCCAGGAGAGTTCTAGAAGAGTTCCAGGAGGGTTCCAGGAGAGTTCCAGAAGAGTTCCAGGAAAGTTACAGGAGAGTTCTAGGAGAGTTCTAGGAGAGTTCCAGGAGAGTTCCAGGAGAGTTCTAGAAGAGTTCCAGAAGAGAACTAGAAGAGTTCCAGGAGAGTTCTAGAAGAGTTCCAGGAGAGTTCCAGGAGAGTTCTAGAAGAGGTCCAGGAGAGTTCCAGGAGAGATCCAGAAGAGTTCCAGGAGAGTTCCAGAAGAGTACTAGAAGAGTTCCAGGAGAGTTCTAGAAGAGTTCCAGAAGAGTTACAGGAGAGTTACAGGAGAGTTCCAGGAGATTTCCATGAGAGTTCCAGTAGAGTTCTAGGAGAGTGCCAGAAGAGTTCCAGAAAACTTCCAGAAGAGTTCCAGGAGAGTTCCAGAAGAGTTCCAGGAGAGTTCTAGAAGAGTTCTAGAAGAGTTCCAGGAGAGTTCAAGGAGAGTTCCAGGAGAGTTCCAGGAGAGTTCTAGAAGAGTTCCAGGAGGGTTCCAGGAGAGTTCCAGAAGAGTTCCAGGAAAGTTCCAGGAAAGTTACAGGAGAGTTCTAGGAGAGTTCTAGGAGAGTTCCAGGAGAGTTCCAGGAGAGTTCTAGAAGAGTTCCAGAAGAGAACTAGAAGAGTTCCAGGAGAGTTCTAGAAGAGTTCCAGGAGAGTTCCAGGAGAGTTCTAGAAGAGTTCCAGGAGAGTTCCAGGAGAGATCCAGAAGAGTTCCAGGAGAGTTCCAGAAGAGTACTAGAAGAGTTCCAGGAGAGTTCTAGAAGAGTTCCAGAAGAGTTACAGGAGAGTTACAGGAGAGTTCCAGAAGAGTTACAGGAGAGTTCTAGGAGAGTTCCAGAAGAGTTCCAGGAGAGTTCCAGGAGAGTTCTAGAAGAGTTCCAGGAGAGTTCCAGGAGACTTCCAGGAGAGTTCTAGAAGAGTTCCAGGAGAGTTCTAGAAGAGTTCCAGGAGAGTTCTAGAAGAGTTCCAGGAGAGTTCCAGGAGAGTTCTAGAAGAGTTCCAGGAGAGTTCTAGGAGAGTTCCAGGAGAGTTCCAGGAGAGTTCTAGAAGAGTTCCAGAAGAGAACTAGAAGAGTTCCAGGAGAGTTCTAGAAGAGTTCCAGGAGAGTTCCAGGAGAGTTCTAGAAGAGTTCCAGGAGAGTTCCAGGAGAGATCCAGAAGAGTTCCAGGAGAGTTCCAGAAGAGTACTAGAAGAGTTCCAGGAGAGTTCTAGAAGAGTTCCAGAAGAGTTACAGGAGAGTTACAGGAGAGTTCCAGAAGAGTTACAGGAGAGTTCTAGGAGAGTTCCAGAAGAGTTCCAGGAGAGTTCTAGAAGAGTTCTAGAAGAGTTCCAGGAGAGTTCCAGGAGAGTTCCAGAAGAGTTCCAGGAGAGTTACAGGAGAGTTCCAGAAGAGTTACAGGAGAGTTCCAGGAGAGTTCTAGAAGAGTTCCAGGAGAGTTCCAGGAGAGTTCCAGAAGAGTTACAGAAGAGTTACAGGAGAGTTACAGGAGAGTTCCAGGATAGTTCCAGAAGAGTTCAAGGAGAGTTCTAGAACAGTTCTAGAAGAGTTCCAGGAGAGTTCAAGGAGAGTTCCAGGAGAGTTCCAGGAGACTTCCAGGAGGGTTCCAGGAGAGTTCTAGAAGAGTTCTAGGAGAGTTCTAGGAGAGTTCCTGAAGACTTCCCGAAGAGTTACAGAAGAGTTACAGGAGAGTTCCAGGAGATTTCCATGAGAGTTCCAGTAGAGTTCTAGGAGAGTGCCAGAAGAGTTCCAGAAAAGTTCCAGAAGAGTTCCAGGAGAGTTCCAGAAGAGTTCCAGGAGAGTTCTAGAAGAGTTCTAGAAGAGTTCCAGGAGAGTTCAAGGAGAGTTCCAGGAGAGTTCCAGGAGAGTTCTAGGAGAGTTCTAGGAGAGTTCCAGGAGAGTTCCAGGAGAGTTCTAGAAGAGTTCCAGGAGAGTTCCAGGAGACTTCCAGAAGAGTTCCAGAAGAGAACTAGAAGAGTTCCAGGAGAGTTCCAGGAGAGTTCTAGAAGAGTTCCAGGAGAGTTCTAGAAGTGTTCCAGAAGAGTTCCAGAAGAGTTACAGGAGAGTTACAGGAGAGTTCCAGGAGAGTTCCAGGAGAGATCCAGAAGAGTTCCAGGAGAGTTCCAGAAGAGTACTAGAAGAGTTCCAGGAGAGTTCTAGAAGAGTTCCAGAAGAGTTACAGGAGAGTTACAGGAGAGTTCCAGAAGAGTTACAGGAGAGTTCTAGAAGAGTTCTAGAAGAGTTCCAGGAGAGTTCCAGGAGAGTTCCAGAAGAGTTCCAGGAGAGTTACAGGAGAGTTCCAGAAGAGTTACAGGAGAGTTCCAGGAGAGTTCTAGAAGAGTTCCAGGAGAGTTCCAGGAGACTTCCAGAAGAGTTCCAGAAGAGAACTAGAAGAGTTCCAGGAGAGTTCCAGGAGAGTTCTAGAAGAGTTCCAGGAGAGTTCTAGAAGTGTTCCAGAAGAGTTCCAGAAGAGTTACAGGAGAGTTACAGGAGAGTTCCAGAAGAGTTCCAGGAGAGTTCCAGGAGAGTTCTAGAAGAGTTCCAGGAGAGTTCCAGAAGAGAACTAGAAGAGTTCCAGGAGAGTTCCAGGAGAGTTCCAGAAGAGAACTAGAAGAGTTCCAGGAGAGTTCTAGAAGAGTTCCAGAAGAGTTACAGGAGAGTTACAGGAGAGTTACAGAAGAGTTACAGGAGAGTTACAGGAGAGTTCCATGAGAGTTCCATGAGAGTTCCATGAGAGTTCTAGGAGAGTTCCCAGGAGAGTTCCAGAAGAGTTCCAGAAGAGTTCCAGAAGAGTTCCAGGAGAGTTCTAGGAGAGTTCTAGAAGAGTTCCAGGAGGGTTCCAGAAGAGTTCCAGGAGAGTTCCAGGAGAGTTCTAGAAGAGTTCCAGGAGGGTTCCAGGAGAGTTCCAGGAGAGTTCCAGGAGAGTTCTAGAAGAGTTCCAGGAGGGTTCCAGGAGAGTTCCAGAAGAGTTCCAGGAAAGTTACAGGAGAGTTCTAGGAGAGTTCTAGGAGAGTTCCAGGAGAGTTCCAGGAGAGTTCTAGAAGAGTTCCAGAAGAGAACTAGAAGAGTTCCAGGAGAGTTCTAGAAGAGTTCCAGGAGAGTTCCAGGAGAGTTCTAGAAGAGTTCCAGGAGAGTTCCAGGAGAGATCCAGAAGAGTTCCAGGAGAGTTCCAGAAGAGTACTAGAAGAGTTCCAGGAGAGTTCTAGAAGAGTTCCAGAAGAGTTACAGGAGAGTTACAGGAGAGTTCCAGAAGAGTTACAGGAGAGTTCTAGGAGAGTTCCAGAAGAGTTCCAGGAGAGTTCTAGAAGAGTTCTAGAAGAGTTCCAGGAGAGTTCCAGGAGAGTTCCAGAAGAGTTCCAGGAGAGTTACAGGAGAGTTCCAGGAGAGTTCTAGAAGAGTTCCAGGAGAGTTCCAGGAGACTTCCAGAAGAGTTCCAGAAGAGTTCCAGAAGAGTTCTAGGAGAGTTCCAGGAGAGTTCCATGAGAGTTCCATGAGAGTTCTAGGAGGGTTCCCAGGAGAGTTCCAGAAGAGTTCCAGGAGAGTTCTAGAAGAGTTCCAGGAGAGTTCCAGGAGAGTTCTAGGAGAGTTCCAGGAGAGTTCCAGGAGAGTTCTAGAAGAGTTCCAGGAGGGTTCCAGGAGAGTTCCAGGAGAGTTCCAGAAGAGTTCCAGGAGAGTTACAGGAGAGTTCTAGGAGAGTTCTAGGAGAGTTCCAGGAGAGTTCCTGGAGAGTTCTAGAAGAGTTCCAGGAGAGTTCCAGGAGAGTTCTAGAAGAGTTCCAGGAGAGTTCCAGGAGAGTTCCAGAAGAGTTCCAGGAGAGTTCCAGAAGAGAACTAGAAGAGTTCCAGGAGAGTTCTAGAAGAGTTCCAGAAGAGTTACAGGAGAGTTACAGGAGAGTTACAAGAGAGTTACAGAAGATTTACAGGAGAGTTACAGGAGAGTTCCAGGAGAGTTCTAGAAGAGTTCCCGAAGAGTTCCAGGAGAGTTCCAGGAGAGTTCCCGGAGGGTTCCAGAAGAGTTCCAGGAGGGTTCCAGGAGAGTTCTAGAAGAGTTCCAGAAGAGTTCTAGAAGAGTTCCATGAGAGTTCCATGAGAGTTCCATGAGAGTTCTAGGAGAGTTCCCAGGAGAGTTCCAGAAGAGTTCCAGAAGAGTTCCAGAAGAGTTCTAGGAGAGTTCCAGGAGAGTTCCAGAAGAGTTCTAGGAGAGTTCCAGGAGAGTTCCAGGAGAGTTCTAGAAGAGTTCCAGGAGGGTTCCAGGAGAGTTCCAGGAGAGTTCCAGAAGAGTTCCAGGAGAGTTCCAGGAGAGTTCTAGGAGAGTTCTAGGAGAGTTCCAGGAGAGTTCCAGGAGAGTTCTAGAAGTGTTTTCCAGGAGAGGCTCCAGGAGAGTTCTAGAAGAGTTCCAGGAGAGTTCCAGGAGAGTTCCAGAAGAGTTCCAGGAGAGTTCCAGAAGAGAACTAGAAGAGTTCCAGGAGAGTTCTAGAAGAGTTCCAGAATAGTTACAGGAGAGTTACAGGAGAGTTCCAGAAGAGTTACAGGAGAGTTCCAGGAGAGTTCCAGGAGAGTTCTAGAAGAGTTCCAGAAGAGTTCCCGAAGAGTTCCAGGAGAGTTCCAGGAGAGTTCCCGGAAGGGTTCCAGAAGAGTTCCAGGAGGGTTCCAGGAGAGTTCTAGAAGAGTTCCAGAAGAGTTCCATGAGAGTTCCATGAGAGTTCCAGGAGAGTTCCAGGAGAGTTCTAGAAGAGTTCCAGGAGAGTTCCAGGAGAGTTCTAGGAGAGTTCCAGGAGAGTTCCAGGAGAGTTCTAGAAGAGTTCCAGGAGGGTTCCAGGAGAGTTCCAGGAGAGTTCCAGGAGAGTTCCAGGAGAGTTCCAGGAGAGTTACAGGAGAGTTCTAGGAGAGTTCTAGGAGAGTTCCAGGAGAGTTCCAGGAGAGTTCTAGAAGAGTTCCAGGAGAGTTCCAGGAGAGTTCTAGAAGAGTTCCAGGAGAGTTCCAGGAGAGTTCCAGAAGAGTTCCAGGAGAGTTCCAGAAGAGAACTAGAAGAGTTCCAGGAGAGTTCTAGAAGAGTTCCAGAAGAGTTACAGGAGAGTTACAGGAGAGTTACAGAAGATTTACAGGAGAGTTACAGGAGAGTTCCAGGAGAGTTCTAGAAGAGTTCCCGAAGAGTTCCAGGAGAGTTCCAGGAGAGTTCCCGGAGGGTTCCAGAAGAGTTCCAGGAGCGTTCCAGGAGAGTTCTAGAAGAGTTCCAGAAGAGTTCTAGAAGAGTTCCATGAGAGTTCCATGAGAGTTCCATGAGAGTTCTAGGAGAGTTCCCAGGAGAGTTCCAGAAGAGTTCCAGAAGAGTTCCAGAAGAGTTCTAGGAGAGTTCCAGGAGAGTTCCAGAAGAGTTCCGGGAGAGTTCTAGGAGAGTTCCAGGAGAGTTCTAGAAGAGTTCCAGGAGGGTTACAGGAGAGTTCTAGGAGAGTTCTAGGAGAGTTCCAGGAGAGTTCCAGGAGAGTTCTAGAAGAGTTCCAGGAGAGGCTCCAGGAGAGTTCTAGAAGAGTTCCAGGAGAGTTCCAGGAGAGTTCCAGAAGAGTTCCAGGAGAGTTCCAGAAGAGAACTAGAAGAGTTCCAGGAGAGTTCTAGAATAGTTCCAGAATAGTTACAGGAGAGTTACAGGAGAGTTCCAGAAGAGTTACAGGAGAGTTACAGGAGAGTTCCAGGAGAGTTCTAGAAGAGTTCCAGAAGAGTTCCCGAAGAGTTCCAGGAGAGTTCCAGGAGAGTTCCCGGAAGGGTTCCAGAAGAGTTCCAGGAGGGTTCCAGGAGAGTTCTAGAAGAGTTCCAGAAGAGTTCCATGAGAGTTCCATGAGAGTTCCAGGAGAGTTCTAGGAGAGTTCCCAGGAGAGTTCCAGAAGAGTTCCAGAAGAGTTCCAGAAGAGTTCCAGAAGAGTTCCAGGAGAGTTCTAGAAGAGTTCCAGGAGAGTTCCAGAAGAGTTCTAGAAGAGTGCCAGGACAGTTCTAGAAGAGTTCCAGGAGAGTTCTAGGAGAGTTCCAGGAGAGTTCCAGGAGAGGTCCAGGAGATTTCCAGAATCCATAAATGTAGATGTTATTATAGTTATACACATCTCCTTAATGCAACCGCTGTGTCAGACTTCAAAAATGCTTTATGGAAAAAGCCAACCATGCAATAATCTGAGTACAGCACTCAGAGACCAAAACAGCCAAAGAGATATCTGCCATGTTGTGCAGTCAACAGAAGTCAGAAATAACATTAGAAATATTCACTTACCTTTGATGATCTTCATCAGAATGCACTCCCAGGAATCCCAGTTCCACAATAAATGTTTGTTTTGTTCGATAATGGCCATCATTTATGTCCAAATTCCTCCTTGTTGTTAGGGCGTTCAGCCCTGTAATCCAACGTCATGATGCACGAGCAGACGAAATGTCAAAAAGTTACGTTACAGTCAGTAGAAACATGTCAAATGATGTATAGAATCAATCTTTAGGATGTTTTTAACACAAATCTTCAACAATGTTCCAACCGGACCATTCCTTTGTCTGTAGAATTGCGATGGAACAGAGTTCGCTCTCACGTGAACAAGCATCACGAGCTCAAGGCATTCTGCCAGACACCTGACTCATTCCCCTCTCATTCGGCCCCACTTCACAGTAGAAGCCTCAAACAGCATTCTAAAGACTGTTGACATCTAGTGGAAGCCTTAGGAAGTGCAACATGACCAATATCCCACTGTATCTTCAATAGGGAATGAGTTGAAAATCGACCAACCTCAGATTCCCCACTTCCTGTTTGGATTTTTTCTCTGGTTTTTGCCTGCCATACGAGTTCTGTTATACTCACAGACATCATTCAAACAGTTTTAGAAACTTCAGAGTGTTTTCTATCCAAATCAACTAATAATGTGCATTGTCGTTGTCATAATGCTGATAACAAATATACTGACGTCCTTGATGAAAGATGAAAGTGTAAGCAGGGGTTTGATACAGTTCAGTTCAGTGGATTCGCTCTCATCGTCGAAGGAATGAGGCAAGCCATGACTTCTGACCCTAAGACATATTAGTCAGTGCTCCCTGACGAAGGTCATGACTTCTGACCCTAAGACATATTAGTCAGTACTCCCTGACAAAGGCCATGACTTCTGACCCTAAGACATAATAGTCAGTGCTCCCTGGCGAAGGTCATGACTTCTGACCCTAAGACATATTAGTCAGTACTCCCTGACAAAGGCCATGACTTCTGACCCTAAGACATATTAGTCAGTACTCCCTGACGAAGGCCATGACATCTGACCCTAAGACATAATAGTCAGTGCTCCCTGACGAAGGCCATGACTTCTGACCCTAAGACATATTAGTCAGTATTTGGGCGGTAAGCAAATTGGAGTGGGTCAAGGGTGTCAGGTAGGGTGGAGGTGATATGGTCCTTGACTAGTTTCTCAAAGCACTTCATGATGACGGATGTGAGTGCTACGGGGTGGTAGTCGTTTAGCTCAGTTACCTTAGCTTTCTTGGGAACAGGAACAATGGTGGCCCTCTTGAAGCATGTGGGAACAGCAGACTGGTATAGGGATTGATTGAATATGTCCGTAAACACACCGGCCAGCTGGTCTGCGCATGCTCTGAGGGCGCGGCTGGGGATGCCGTCTGGGCCTGCAGCTTGCGAGGGTTAACACGTCTAAATGTCTTACTCACTTCGGCTGCAGTGAAGGAGAGACCGCATGTTTTCGTTGCAGGCCGTGTCAGTGGCACTGTATTGTCCTCAAAGCGGGAAAAAAAGTTATTTAGTCTGCCTGGGAGCAAGACATCCTGGTCCGTGACTGGGCTGGGTTTCTTCCTGTAGTCCGTGATTGACTGTAGACCCTGCCACATGCCTCTTGTGTCTGAGCCGTTGATTTGAGATTCTACTTTGTCTCTGTACTGGCGCTTAGCTTGTTTGATAGCCTTGCGGAGGGAATAGCTGCACTGTTTGTATTCAGTCATGTCACCAGACACTTTGCCCTGATTAAAAGCAGTGGTTCGCGCCTTCAGTTCCACACGAATGCTGCCATCAATCCACGGTTTCTGGTTAGGGAATGTTTTAAAATCGTTGCTATGGGAACGACATCTTCAACGCACGTTCTAATGAACTCGCACACCGAATCAGCGTATTCGTCAATGTTGTTATCTGACGCAATACGAAACATCTCCCAGTCCACGTGATGGAAGCAGTCTTGGAGTGTGGAGTCAGCTTGGTCGGACCAGCGTTGGACAGACCTCAGCGTGGGAGCTTCTTGTTTTAGTTTCTGTCTGTAGGCAGGGATCAACAAAATGGAGTCGTGGTCAGCTTTTCCGAAAGGGGGGCGGGGCAGGGCCTTATATGCGTCGCGGAAGTTAGAGTAACAATGATCCAGGGTCTTTCCACCCCTGGTTGCGCAATCGATATGCTGATAAAATTTAGGGAGTCTTGTTTTCAGATTAGCCTTGTTAAAATCCCCAGCTACAATGAATGCAGCCTCCGGATAAATCATTTCCAGTTTGCAGAGAGTTAAATAAAGTTCGTTCAGAGCCATCGATGTGTCTGCTTGGGGGGGTATATATACGGCTGTGATTATAATCGAAGAGAATTCTCTTGGTAGATAATGCGGTCTACATTTGATTGTGAGGAATTCTAAATCAGGTGAACAGAAGGATTGAGTTCCTGTATGTTTCTTTCATCACACCATGTCACGTTGGCCATAAGGCATACGCCCCCGCCCCTCTTCTTACCAGAAAGATGTTCGTTTCTGTCGGCGCGATGCGTGGAGAAACCCGCTGGCTGCACCGCTTCGGATTGCGTCTCTCCAGTTAGCCATGTTTCCGTGAAGCAGAGAACGTTACAGTCTCTGATGTCCCTCTGGAATGCTACCCTTGCTCGGATTTCATCAACCTTGTTGTCAAGAGACTGGACATTGGCAAGAAGAATGCTAGGGAGTGGTGCACGATGTGCCCGTCTCCGGAGTCTGACCAGAAGACCGCTTCGTTTCCCTCTTTTTCTGAGTCGTTTTTGGGTCGCTGCATGTAATCCACTCCGTTACACTGGTTGTAAGGCAGAACACAGGATCCGCATCGCGAAAAACATATTCTTGGTCGTACTGATGGTGAGTTGACGCTGATCTTATATTCAGTAGTTCTTCTCGGCTGTATGTAATGAAACCTAAGATGACCTGGGGTACTAGCCAATCAGATGACAGGGATGTCAGTACAACAGCCAATCAGATAACAGGGATGTCTGTACGCAGCCAATCAGATAACAGGGATGTCAGTACACAGCCAATCAGATAACAGGGATGTCAGTACGCAGCCAATCAGATGACAGGGATGTCAGTACGCAGCCAATCAGATGACAGGGATGTCAGTACGCAGCCAATCAGATGACAGGGATGTCAGTACACAGCCAATCAGATGACAGGGATGTCAGTACACAGCCAATCAGATGACAGGGAGGTCAGTACACAGCCAATCAGATGACAGGGAGGTCAGTACACAGCCAATCAGATGACAGGGATATCAGTACACAGCCAATCAGATGACAGGGATGTCAGTACACAGCCAATCAGATGACAGGGAGGGTCAGTACACAAGCCAATCAGATGACAGGGAGGTCTCCCAATACTGCTGGCATTCCCAATGATTTAACAAAAGTAGCTGCGGATGTTTGGATCAAGTTGGACTCAACTCCTAAAACGTTATACCCACACACCTGGGTGTGCGCGCGTGTGTGTGCGCGCGTGTCTACCTACTAGGAAGGATCAGAAGGGACACATGTTCTGCCAAGGACTCCAGGGTCTGTGGAACACAGACCGGTGAATTTAGGTACTCACAAACCAGCCTCAATACGATTTGTTCATCTAGAGGACACACACATTCTCATACAATTTCACACACATCTGTCAACTTTTTCCATACAGGCTGAACCTTATAGACAAGGCCTTTCAAAATATGACTTCATAGTGTGAGAAAAAAAAACAGAGGACATATTGAGAAGAAATTGACTTGTTGTTGTTGTTGTTGTTGTTGTTGTGTTTGAAATCATTTAACTGCAAATCTAAAAGGATCATCATCCTTTGGTTTCAAACACAGACTGACTCACACACACACACACGCACACACTCTCTCTCTCTCTCTCTCTCGTTCTCCCCATACAACTGACCGGAAAATCTTAACTGCTTCCAAATACAACCAACATCCAAGACAGAAAGTTTATGGTTTGAACCTAGAGTCACCTCTCTTAGGGAAAGAGAAGGAGGAGAGAGACGAGAGGGGGAAAGAAAGAGAGAAGAGAAGAGAGAAGAGGGAGAGAGAGAGAGAGAGAGAGAGAGAAGAGAGAGAGACAGAGAGGGAGGAGAGGAGAGAGAAGAGAGGAGAGAAGAGAGAGAGACAGAGAGGGAGGAGACGAAGAGAGAGAGGAGAGAGAGAGAGAGAAGAGAGAGAGAGAGAGAGAGAAGAGAGAGAGAGAGAGAGAGAGAGAGAGAGAGAGAGAGAGACAGACAGAGAAGAGAGAGAGATAGAGACAGAGAGAGGAGGAGAGAGAGAGGAGAGACAGACAGAGAAGAGAGAGAGAGAGAGACAGAGAGA